>NC_143017.1:2683963-2840104 GCF_055824585.1 Amblyomma mixtum
TTTTTTGCTCCTCCTCCTCTCTCTGTACATATCCCATTCCACATCGAGACGATGTTTGCTTTCGCGGGGGGGAATAATGCCACGCGCCTAACGCGCCGCGCGGCCTCCGCGCTGAGTCGAAGACGACGACGAAGCGGCAGTGGGCTCTCGAGGCGCGCTTGTTCTGTCCGCTGTCCTGGAACCTGGCGCTGTAATTAAAAGAAGGCTCCCAGTCTTGGCTTCTTCCCGACGCCTATCTCCACGGCCTCTCTGGTCTTGACAATATAAATGAGAAAGAGGAGGGGCCCAAGAACGGACCCCTGAGGCACGCCAGAGCAAACAGGAGAGGAATCTTAATTGACGTTATTTGCTGTTACGAACTGACTTCGCTTTGAAAGAAAACAATCGCCATGCATTTGGTTCATCTGCTAGATACGTGAGTACATTTTGTATATTTAATTAATTATTGTAGGTACTGTTACGCTAGTAGATACAACTTTATATATAGCAGATGTATCTACTATAAGTGGATAAAACTGGCGACCCGAAATGTGCAAAATACACGCCGTTAAAGGTACTAGCCTTTGTCGGTAATTAATTTCAATGTGGCAAGGTGTACCATATCATGTCGATCGAGAAGAATGAAGTGGAATACTCAAGCATAATTAACAAATGTGTTATACAGAGCATTTCACACTAACCTTCACAATTTTTTTTAGCAGACTTTTTTTGTTACAAGAGCGCTTTCTGCGGCATAGCATTATGAGTGATGTACTACATCAGAACACCGCGAAGATGTGCTAGCGAGCAGGCTAGTTGACTAATATCGAATAATTCACTTTTTATTTATTACTGTTAGGCTCTTAAATTGTTGAGAGGCGCGTAACCTTCTGTTTTGTAGCCGAAACACGTTTCTAGAGTCTCGAAAACGTTGTTGGCCTCGGCGCTGCGGCCGAACAAATTTTGGTTATATCTTGCTATTTGGGCTCGAGAAAATGCTTCTTCTGGATAGCTGCAAGCTTCTGGACAGCTCATGTACTTTGGTGCCATGCGGTCAAAATTTCTTGGGCCACACCGTCGAGGGCAACCGCGTATTCGAAATTCGAAAAGCGCTCTTCTAGCTGAAAAAGCCTATTTAAAAAAAAATTGCAGAAAGTGAGAGTTCGGTGAAACTTCCGGCATAGTTGAATTTTTCATCCCTATATTCCATCGCTTTCCTCATGATTTTGTTTGATGGCAGCAAACCGATGGGTTACTGAGCACCGGCGGAAGTGACATTTAATTCCAGGAATTAGTCTATAGGGGATGATATTTTGCTTTAGATAACATTGAGCTGCAGTGAAAATTGTGTTCGCTTCATTTTTGCTGTTTCACCTTTATGTTCTTAATGGCGGCAAGCCGATGGGTCATTGGGCACCGGTGGACGTAGCGCGTAATTTTTAAGCTGTACGTAAAGTGGCATCGCCGGAGCAGAGCATGCCTTGAGCAGAGGTTTTGTGCGATGATCGCATAGTCGAAGTAGAATTTTAAAAGGAAACAAAAACTGGAATACACTCACACAACCAATAATTTCCAACCGAACATACCGAGACCAACTCGGTCCCTTCTTGACGGGTGACAGAAATGCGAGGCATTGCAGTAGAGAACGTCCTCCCCCTTCATTCTGTTAGCATGTGTAAACTGCATTAACGTACACGGAGAAAAGCTTTCCCAGAGTCGTATTCGAGGCCACCTTTCTGAGCCGGATATTCCATGACTCGACGTGGCTCCTCTCGAGCGGATTACCCTTTACGGGCAAGGTGCTAATCTCCGAAGGCGATTCTGTGGTCAATGCGGTCACAGTGCTTGGTGGGGGTATCACCTTCCGAATTCATTGACCGGACGTCATTCTTGTGTTGCCTGATTCTGTAACCGAGGCTTTTTGTCTCGCCAATGAATGAGGCCGAGCACAGGGAGCATGGCATTTTGTAAACTGCATCCGCGTGTTTCTCTCTGGCAAGGTGGTCCTTAGGGTATCGGTAGAAAGCGGCTGCTATTTGAACCTGGTTTGTCAGACAGGCAGATATCATGCTTTCGAAAAAAATAGTAAGGATCGCCGTGCTTCACCAATCTCGTTCTTTTTTATTTTTTGAACTGTAAGACTCAACATGCGTGACCAACTAGCCAAGCAGTTTTTTTTTTTCGCAGAAGACATTGTGTTTGTGATTTCAGACTGCCATTCATAGTTGCTTCTTGTTTTCAGCGCCGGCAGCTCATCCCGCTAGGGGGCGGCAAGCTGCCAGTGGTTGCGGCCAGTGTGATGAAGGTCATTATGGTATTTCCTGTTACAAGTTCCACGAGGAGCATTTATTTTGACAAGGCTCGACAAAGGGGCTGCAGGTGGTGTTTTTATTTGGAATCCTTACTCAATTTATTTATTCATTTATTTATTTATTCATTAGAAACACTATCAGTCTGGACTGGACCAAGGTAGGAGTGACTCAAGGGTAGTACAGATTCCAAAGGCGGAACACAACGAACAAAACACAAGCACCATGCAGTCGGTGCCAAGTTTTAACATTTCAAGAAACGGAACTGACCTGTACGCAACAAACAAACATGCGCGAAAATCTCGCTGCAACGAAACAGAAAACAATCTGAAAAGACCATGCCCAACACGCAAAGCGCATTATATCAGGCACTATACTAACAAAGCCCGAACTCCAGCAGAGAACACATCCACACGCGATGCGAGCACCACATTCTCTGGCAGTCTGTTCCATTCTCTGGCTGTGGACAGAAGGAAGTAATGCTGGTAGCAGTGCTTAGAAAGCTTTTGTTCTTTTACATGTCTACAATGCTTACCCCCAGTGATACGTCAAGTAGTTTCGCTAATGTATTGCTGCTTATCGATATGAACCATGTTGTCCATAATCTTATGGAAAAGAATGAGCCTTTTTTGCTCCCGGCGACGGTGAACGGGGCGCAAGTTCGCTAAAGTGGAAAGTGGGGTTACTGGATCTTGTCTTCGGAAGCGAGAATAGATAAAGTGAATTGCACGTCGCTGCACTAGCTCCAATTCAGCTGCAGGTGTTTGAGTGTAGGGATCCCACACCTCACACGCATATTCTATATAGGGCGTACCAGCATCTTAAAACCCGTAAGTTTAGTATCCTGTGTAGCATGCTTAAGTGACCGCCTAATGTATCCTAATCTTTGATTTGCTTTGGCAACAATCTTATGTATGTACGTGTTTGTTCCAACGCAGGTCTGAAGTAGTTGTCACTACTAGGTATGTATAGTCGATTCAGTTTGTTTTCTTCCAATGAGTAGTCGAATTCAAGTGGCTGATGTTTGTGCTAATACTAAGCAGGTAACCATTATGCTTAACTTGATCTTCAACTCAATTAACGATAGTATAATTAATGCAGTCGTCTGCAAATAATCGGGGCTTGATTTCTGAATCTTCAATACGGTCGTTTATATATGGAAGAAACAATAACGGTCCGAGTACCCAGCCCTTTGGTACTCCCCATGTCACGTCACACACCCGGGATGCTTTCCCGTCAATACTTCCAAATTGCCTGCGGCCCACAAGAAAACTTTTTAGCCAACGAGCGATATTTGAGTTTCTGAGTACTGATTGAAATTTGCCTAAAAATTTTCTATGATTTAACTGACCGAAGGCTTTCCTAAAGTCTATGAATATTATGTCAATTCGCCCTTTCTGGTCAATGATTTCGCTAAAATCATGTAAAGTCTCTATTAATTGTGTAACCGATTACATGTCCTGCCAAAAACCCTGCTGACACCTATTGAAGAATTCAATATCATTTAAGTATTGTCGAATCTGCTTTTCGACAATGTGACGATAATTACTGACAGGTTTAGGATCTCCAGTCTTCAGAATGGGAACTAGTTTGCTAATTTTCCAATCATCTGGAGCCGTGCTTCTTGATAGTGAATTCCTAAAAACTAGTACGACGTATCTAGCTGACCATTCTGCGTATTCCTTCAAATACTTATTAGGGATATCATCAGAGCCCATTGATTTTGTTGTTTTTAGGCTCAAAAATGAAGTCAGCACACCTTCAATCGATAAGTTTATGTCATCAATCACGCGTGTTTCAACAGCGAACCTAGTATCCGCTGGCTTGTTATCGTCTTCACTGAAAACACTTGCAAAGTCTCTATTGAAAATATCGCATATTTCAGTCTCATCACGTATGGGTCCGCTCTCTGCCCTTATGTCAGCGACATTTTTCTTCGGTACTGCCAAGTGTGTCAACACTTTTGGGGTGATTTTCGTATAAGTTTTTCCAATGTAACGTTATAAAACTTAAATTTCGATTCTTTTATGTGTGACCTCAAATTACTACTTAGAGCTAGCATGTCACTCAACGCAGGCGGATCGAGTGTGTGTCGGTACTTTTTTCTACACCGGCCGATTCTTCCTTTTAGTTTTTAGTTGAATAATTCTCCTTGTTATCCAAGGACTGCATGCACATTTCTTTTTTTCTGATCAGTAGCACATAACGAGTTATGCACCCATGGACTAAAGATTTGATTCTGTAGCGCCCGGCGACGCTATAAAGCGCCGGCGCTGAGATCGGCGTTACAGCGCGCGCTAGAGGAAAATAAAGACGGACAGCGCGTGCTCGTGGCGCACGCCCGGCACGGGCAGTCCGGAACTAGAAGCCTGCCACGCTGGTCGTCTCTGTCTGGGGCTCCGCTGCGACCCCGCTAATACCTCAACAGTGGTGACCTGGCGAACCGTGCCTTCTATCTCAGCGGCGTTCCAGCATGGCGTACTGGCAGCACCCAAGTTTCGACCCGCCGCTCCCGGCGTTCCGGCCTGCAGGCGTCGGCGGGTGGTTCGCCCAACTGGAGGCTGTGATGTACCTGAACGGCATCACCATCCAGCCGTTCAAACACCAAGTCCTTTGTGACATCCTCCCGGCCGACCTCCTGCGTCGGCTCACCTACTCTGCTTTCGGCGGCCGGCCATACGATGAGCTGCGTGCGGCCGTCTTGGCGTACTTCGGCGCCTACTACGTTCCGCCGCCGCTCTACGACGCAGCGGACCCGTTTTCGCCGCCGCCAGCCTCTGGCCCTGCACCGGCCTCGCTCGCGCCCACGCAGCCTTCATCAGAACCCGGCCCGCCTCAGCAGCCCCTCGCCGCATCGCCGCCACTCCCGTCCAGCGTCTCCAGCCCGGCTGTCTCTCTCAACGCCATACCAGGTGGGATCCGCACGAGCTCCGCCTCGCGTCCTGCTCCCACTACTATCCGACCCGCGTCTCTGGCTCTGCCTCCGTGCGCTTCAGTGGCGTTGTCGCCAGAGCCTCCTGCAGCCAAGGGCGACTCTGCGGCAGCAGCCATGCCGAGGCTTCCGGCATCTACATCTACCTCGTCACTACCGCCAACAGCTCTGCAGGCCTCTTCTGTGAGGTTGAAGCTGTCGCCCGCTGATGCTAAAGAGCCCTCGACAACGACCAAGCCTGCTTGTCACACTCCCAGCCCCTCTGAAGGTCCGCAGAGCACTACTCGTCATCAGGAGCAGGATGAGAAAGCCAACCCGATGACAGCAGTAACAAGCACGGCGATCGCCTCCAGCCCCACTTTGCCTGAAACAGTTCCTGACCCAGTGTCAGCGCTTGCTCTCAAGCCCGACCATGCCCACACGCGCATCAGCACTGGCCAGTCGCTCCGGACGGCCACTCCCGCTTTACCCCAGCACCTGGAATTGAACCCAGCAACTTCCTCCGTCATCACCACAGCTGTCACCGTTGTCTCGTCGGTCACACCTGTGCCAACCCTAGTGGCCGGACCGCACTGCTCGCGCCCTACATCAGGGGCACCTGAGCCAAGTAAGCCAGCCATTTCCACCTATTTGGACGACTTGAAGCTGACGCTACAGCAGCGACACGACACCACGCTAAAGACCACATCTGTCCACAGAGCCGTTTCGACCGCTCCCTTGCTTGTGACGGCGTACTCTGTGTGCCAGCTTCCCGCCGACATCAGCTGCACCGGTCCAGCACCAATGACACTTGTGCCAGCGGGCAGCACTACAGTCGGTGACGGCCCCACCATGGCCTCCATTGCCCTAATATGCTTTGTCAGCTCGGCACTCTGCCTCATTCGCCCGTTGCGCAGCAGCCAGGCTCGTCCACCTGAGCCCGTGCACTCCACCCGACAGCTCTTCCCGGACCCTGACATGAACTTACCGGACCCTCCCTCCATCGCGTGACCTCCATCTGTACCCCGTCGGCGCGTACATTTCGCCGTTCCGTCTAGGCGGGGGGCCCTGTAGCGCCCGGCGACGCTATAAAGCGCCGGCGCTGAGATCGGCGTTACAGCGCGCGCTAGAGGAAAATAAAGACGGACAGCGCGTGCTCGTGGCGCACGCCCGGCACGGGCAGTCCGGAACTAGAAGCCTGCCACGCTGGTCGTCTCTGTCTGGGGCTCCGCTGCGACCCCGCTAATACCTCAACAATTCTAACCATAGTTCATTAACAGACGCGGATTAGTTACAGCTTAGTTCTTCATACTGAAGACACAAAACTACGCAGGAAACAGGACACAGAAAAGAAGCAGACAGGACGAGCGTAGACTAACAACTGATTTATTGGTCGAAAACAACCTTCCTTCAAGAGCAACGCATGCGCAACCAAACTTAACGCCCAAAGCAAAAGTACACAATCTAATCAACCCAAAAAGTCAAGTTCCTTGTGATACAGGTGAATTGATGCCTCGCTAACACATTTTTCCGCACCGTATCTAGCAATTTGCCAGGCTTCAAAGATCTCGCGTGCCTTCTTGTCCTTCGCGCAGCCTATAATCTTCGTTTGCCTGAAAAGCGGCGTACAAAATACTTGTTTCTTCTTGTCATTGATCTTACAAGACTGGCAGTGCCTTGCTAAATGCTGCCCGCCGTGCTGGCTCAAAGAGTTATTATGCTCCTGAAGGCGTTTATTAATACAGCGCCCCGTCTGCCCTACATAAACGGAACCACAGCTGAATGGGATCTCGTAGATAACTCCCATCTTACAGGCTACAAACTTAGGTCTGTGGTTGACTCCGCACCCTACTTTCTTTTGCAGGTTATTGTTGGTTAATCGGCATAAACGAGACAGTTTACATGGGGCGGAAAAGAACACGTTAACACCAAATTTCCCTCCCACCTTCTTCAAACCGTGCGAAGTCTTGTGCACATAAGGAAGGACTTCAAACTTCTTCCTCTCACTTTCAGTGAGTTCTTGTTGGTTTTGCTTGAACCGTAGGGTTTTCAGCAAAGATTCTGCAACAGCTTTCAGAAGAGAAGGAGGAAAACCCGCAGAGTAAAGCCGGTCTACTTGACTGGAAAAACTACGTTTCACCATGTGTGGGCATGACTTGACAAGCGAAGATCTTAAACATGAGGTTGCGATTCCCCTTTTTACGAGCTTTGAGTGGCAGGAATCATAAGGTAGAAGAGCCTTCTTAGATCTTGGTAAATAGGCCCAGCATAGATGGCCCCCTGTATGAAAAAACAATTTTAAGTCTAAAAACTGTAAACAAGAGCTTTCCGGGAGCTCAAAATCCGTTTATGTAGGGCAGACGGGGCGCTGTATTAATAAACGCCTTCAGGAGCATAATAACTCTTTGAGCCAGCACGGCGGGCAGCATTTAGCAAGGCACTGCCAGTCTTGTAAGATCAATGACAAGAAGAAACAAGTATTTTGTACGCCGCTTTTCAAGCAAACGAAGATTATAGGCTGCGCGAAGGACAAGAAGGCACGCGAGATCTTTGAAGCCTGGCAAATTGCTAGATACGGTGCGGAAAAATGTGTTAGCGAGGCATCAATTCACCTGTATCACAAGGAACTTGACTTTTTGGGTTGATTAGATTGTGTACTTTTGCTTTGGGCGTTAAGTTTGGTTGCGCATGCGTTGCTCTTGAAGGAAGGTTGTTTTCGACCAATAAATCAGTTGTTAGTCTACGCTCGTCCTGTCTGCTTCTTTTCTGTGTCCTGTTTCCTGCGTAGTTTTGTGTCTTCAGTATGTCTTACCAACTAGCCTCTCATCACACACTTCTTTTAGTTCTTCAAATGGGCCAAAGCAGTAATCTAGCGCGTCAGGTACGGCGGTGTCGTCGGCCCTGTTAAAATCTGCGTAGGATGACACTTCCATCGTCTTATTTCGAAAAGAAGCAAAGGAAAATTCCATACTAACTAAACATCGATCGGAAAGACCAGGTAACACTTCTACCTCCACCGGCTGTGACGAAAGACCTTGAGTTGGAAAAAGAAGGTCTGAAACTGATTCGCTGTTACCCTGTAGTCATGTGTACCCTCGTACTACCTACTGAAGCCCATGAGAAAAGCACAAATCGAGAAGACCGAGCACTGCTCTCGTTCGCATTGCCCCGGCATCATTTCATCCCATTTCACATCCGCAACTTTAAAATCCTCCGCAGTTATCGCGTTTTTGTTTTGAGTTCGCAAGTTGTGTAGAAAGTCGTTCAATGCGTCAGTGACGTCTGATGTTGCGCCCGGAGGACGATACACAGCGCCAATTAAAATTTCATGTGTTCCGCGATGGACTCTGCAAAAAGCAGATTCGATGTTAGGAGGGCCTGAAATAACCTTGTGCCGTATTGTATTGTCAATGAAAATAACTACGCCTCCCTTTCGGCTGCTGCGGTCAAATCTGATAACGCCATTCCCAGGGGGGCATATCTCCGTATCCAAGATATTGGGGTGAAGCCAATTTTCCGTGACAACTGCGACTTCAGGTTGGTGCTCTAATAAAACGTGCGCCATCTCCGCTACCTTATTAACAAGACTGGGTGCATTTATGTTTAGTATATGAAATTCCGCTTGTCTGTCAGTCTTGGATATATGGAGAAGCACTCTCTCGGGCAGACGTGGAAGCATTTGATAGCGGCAGATGAACCTGATAACGTTCGCTTGTAACGTCATTCCATGCATGCATGGCCCCATCTATTTTCAGCTTATAAAAATTTAAAGCTACCTTGTGTCCGCTCTTTCGGCTATCTGCAGCACTCTTCCAAAGGGTTTGCCTTCTGTTCCTGACGATACTTGGAGAAATCTTCGTGAACGGAAAAAAATTGTATCCTTCAACTTCTTGGTATTTTTAGTACTTTTACCTTTTCGTTGTAGTTGCCAAAACGCGCAACTACAGGCCTGGGACGCTCTGTGCTTGGTCGTGTTATCCTGTGAATACGCTCGTGCTAGCCACGGAAACGCCCAGTTTTTTCTGAAGAACACCGCTTACTACACTGCTTTTTAGCTGCTCCTACGTTTCGTTTGGAACCTTACGAATACCGTGAATGACAAGATTGTTTCGGCGAGAAGGATTCACGAGGTCGTCGATCTCTCTCAACATGCTGTCTATGCTTGCACACAAACTAGATAGTTCTTTCTATGACTCCTCAAGCCTTTTAGCCCATTCAGTAACATGAGATACCACCGTTTCCATCTTAGACAGCTTTTGCTGCACTTCTGATATATCCGTATTGATTTCGTTTTGTCCATCAAGAATAGTTGGCAACAAAGCCGGCGTATCGGGCCCCGTGTTGCTTTCAATATCGCCACAACACAGCAGAATGGCAGATATGCATCGCAACACTCAACAGCAATCTACAAGGGGGCATGTGGGCTTGTCAGCACTAGCGAACCAGGACAATCGTCCATAATACTGCTGTAATAACGTTTTTCATTAACCTGGAGAAGGGTGAGAAGTGATTTGTTTGTTCTGTTCGCGCCGGTGCCTGCAAGCCCATTGCCGAAATCAGAGAGAGGCAGGTTCAAGGAAAACGCCTCCGTCGATAATGTCGATGCCCTTGGTGCTGTGCCGACGCAGAGGTTGCCGGTTCATTGCCATTAATAGCTATCTTAGCTACTGTTGTTGAAACTGCATTTTCCGACATAAAGTTTCCGTTTGCAGTTTGTATGTGCAAATACCGTCACTGGAAAGAAGACAGCTGTGTAAGATACCCAGCCATACATCGGCAGGCAGTTTGTGACCGGCGGCCGGAAAAGGCGCATGCCTGAGGTGGTGGCTGGGATAGCACCCGAGCGTGCCCTCAGTGCAGCCCGCTCCCTCGAACACAGTGCCTGCTCCAGCAGCGGATTCTTTGACGTCGCGGTCGAGCCCCGATGAAACCCTGCAGGACTATTGAATTCCTTCCGCGCAGCCTCCACATCCTCGCCTAGATGTACGGCTCTTTGTTATGTTTTTAATAAATATTCAAACAATAAACTTGCCGCATTAACACTTCTTCTTGGGCGAGTTGGTGCATACTTGATTTCAAGAAAATAGCGCGAGAGCATGCAAACCACGAAAAGACAAGGACGAGACACATAGCGCTTTGTGTCTCGTCCGTGTGTTTTCGTGGTTTGCATGCTCTGGCGCTGTTTTCTTCAAATAAACTTGCTGGTTTACTCATCTTCAGTGCATGCGACTATAGAATGCTGCATTTACAATGTTTTTGCATAGAAAATGGTTGCTAAAATGAAGCATTCGTGACAGATGGATTTGTCAGTGCAACGCACTGAAAGCATGATTAGCGCAGAATGTTGGGGAACTGGGAATATGGCTGGTAGTCAGTTTTCTTGGATGCATGCGGTGAACTTGCGAGTAAGCTTGGGTGGGAAATATTCAGTAGCCAGTGAGTGTGGCTAGATGCCTGCGACAAATAACCAGTGGATTAGCTTGGGTGGACAATACTGGGGAGGCAGTGGGTGTGGCTGGACGCATGTGATAAAGAAACAGTGAATAAGCTTGGGCGAGAAACATCGGACAACCGGTGAGCTGAGGCGACTACCTTTGATAGATCAGCCAATGAGGAATTTCGGATGGCTAAACTGAATAGCCAAGGAATGCCAATGAAGCTACTCAAAAAGCTTGTATGCCATTAATGGCTGCTCAGTGGAAAGCCAGTGCAGTGCATTGGATTTGGTAGCGCACCAGTTAGACCCAATATAGGCATTTGTTAGAGGCAATTTTCCCCATTATGATACCAGTTCTGGGCCATTACTAGCGTGCTGCTTAGGTTTCACTTGAGTGTTTCATCTAGCACCCAAACCCGAAGCTGACTGCTACAACTGCAGAGCGAAACAGCCGCCGACATTTCGCGGAAGACAACCGCGATAGTGAACCGCACAATTTTCGTGCAACAGTGACAGGCCAGCGAGGCGGGATCAGGCGGAGCGAGTTAATCCAGCGCAAGCGGTAAGTGCACCGGCTACTTGTAATGCCGAGGCGTTTCTAAGCTATGTCTTCGAGGTCGAGGCACCAAAAGGTGTCCGCAGTAGCTGCGTCGTTCTCGGAAGAAGAGTGAAGGATCAAGCGAATGGTTTGTAATCGATAATGGACGATGTGGGGATGACGCGCAAAACATCTGAAGTAAGTGGGAAGAGTAGTTCACTATTTAGAGCCAAAAATGTCAAAGAACGATCGAAATAGCACGGACGTCGATATAGTGAGTTGGGGGAATAGAGCAGGCTGCGAAAAAATAGTAAAAAAAATATGTAGTGAAAATAAAGTCTGAAATGAATTGAAGTGTATTTGATGATTGATAATTAATCGAGCAGTAAAGTTTGACGTGAAATAATTATCAGCTAAAGCATTGTAAGGATTAATAGGCTGGACGGATATATATATATATATATATATATATATATATATATATATATATATATATATATCGATGTATACGCTTCGTTAAAGAAAACATTTATTCCACTCGACGTTTCGATCGGAAGACCGATCTTCTTCAGGAGTGATTTTACATTGTTAATGTATCCCCTTTTATAGGGGTTGGCACAGAACAGGTAAGTGGGAATCACAAAGCACATAGCAGAAAAATACGCATAAAAATTACTAGAGGCAGTGCGACCCACACACACACAAAAGAGAGAGAGAGAGAGAGGAACAGGTACTCAGTAAGAAAATACAACGTCCAGATGCGGCCTCTGCTTTGTTAAGCACCACAGGCTTGCTTATTGACAGGCGTGATCGACAGGTGATCGACAGGTGCGTGATCCGAGGTGATCGACAAGTGCGTGGCCGTGCAACAACTTTCGTAGAAAAATGCGAAAACTTGTTCCTTCTCCTGGCCGCGAGAGCAAAAAAAATAAAAAAATAAAATCTGACCCTCCAACAGAGAGAGCAGACAACAGAAAAAAAACTAGAAAATGAAAAGAGCAAGGAAGAAACCTCGAAAAAAAAGTGAAATAGGTAAAAGAAAACCTTTAAAGTAGTGCTTATTCTTCGCACCCAGCGATAATGCACCCACGCCCTGTTGGGGGAAGTATTGGAGGGAATGTAAAAAAATGTAAGCTTACATAGTAAAATTAAAAAGGAAAAAAGAAAAAAAGAAATTGTGTGGCATTCGCGTGACCACAAGGTGAGCACACCTGGGGGGGGGGGGAACGGCACAAGTGTGGCATGCAGAAAGGGGTATGACCTCAGACGACTTAGTCAGTGGTGCTTTGTTTAATTTCGTAGGCCTCTGACCTCGGAAGAGAGGTGAGGGTGCCGTAAGTTTCATTAATGCCATTTTGCACTGTGTTAATTTTAAAAATAAAATATAATTCTCGTTGCTCGCCCTCACGAGTGTTTTTGAAGCCATTCTGTAGTATTGTTACTTTAAGTTTGTCAAACTCGTGGCCTTTCTCGCGGAGGTGTTTCGAAAGAGGGAGGTTGGGGAGGGATTGGGTATGTGAGCGGTGGTTATTAAATCTGAATCGGAAGGAATTGTCTGTTTGGCCTATGTATTGCATTCGGTAGTCGCCACACTCGAGCATGTAAACCACGTTGCTGGAATCGCAATTCAGGTCTTCCCGGATAGAATGCTTTAAATTCGAATGGGTGCTTTTAGCCAGTGCCGTGGTTTCCTTGTGTTTGCAGACTTGGAATCGGCTTTTTTGCATGGTGTGCAACCTACAGCTCTCGGTTTATTGACTGTCGAATGGACAATATGGTTTTGCAGATTTTTTGGTCTTCTATATGTTACTTGGGGGACCATTGTGAAAATTTTTGAAAGACGGTCACTCTGTTCTATGATATTAAAGTGTTTTTCTTAGGATGTTGTTAATGTTCGGGAGATTATTAGTGAAGGTTAATATGAGATTACAGCGCTGTGATGATGGCGGAAATTCCTTAATGACATGATTAATATTAGTTGCTTCTGCCTTTTTATTGGCATCATTGATTATAGGAGACGGGTAATGTTGTTTGTTTAGAGTGTCCCGCATGCGATTAGCGTTTTCGTGAAAATCTTCGGATCGTGAGTAAATTCGTTTGAATCTGATGGTCTGTGAGTATGGGATTGAAGTTTTGCAGTGGCATGGGTGGCAGCTGCTGAAATTAAGATACTGTTGTCTGCCTGTGGGTTTTTATAGACACTAGTGATTCATGTACTTCCCTCTACTCGAACCAGAACATCCAGGAAGTTAACTTTATTGGTTGAGTAGGTGTGTGTGAAAGAGATATTGGGATACTAAACCAATAATGGTAACTTCCTGGATGTTCTGGTTCCAGTAGAAGGAAGTACATTAATCACTAGTGTCTATAAAAAAACCACAGACAGACAACAGCATCTTCATTTCAACAGCTGCCAGCCACGCCACTGCAAAACTTCAATCGCATACTCACAGGCCATCAGTTTCGAACGAATTTGCTTACGATCGGAAGATTTTCACGAAAATGCTAATCGCATGCGGGACACTCTAAACAAACAACATTACCCGTCTTCTATAATCAACGATGGCATTAAAAAGGCAGAAGAAACTAATATTAATGATGTCATTAAGGAATCTCAGCCAACATCACAACGCTGTAATCTCATACTAACCTTCACAAATAATCTCCCGAACATTAACATCCTAAAAAACACTTTAATATCATAGAACAGAGTGGCCGTCTTTCAAAAATTTTCACAACGGTCCCTCAAGTAACATATAGAAGACCAAAAAATCTGCAAAACCATGCTGTCCATTCGACAGTCAATAAACCGAGAGCTGTAGTTTGCACACCATGCAAAAAAAGCTGATGATAAGTCTGCAAATACATGGAAACCACGGCACTGGCTAAAAGCACCCATTCGAATTTCAAGTATTCTATCCGGGAAGACCTGAATTGCGATTCCAGCAACGAGATTTACATGCTCGAGTGTGGCGACTGTCGAATGCAATACATAGGCCAAACAGACAATTTCTTCCGATTCAGATTTAATAACCCCCGCTCACATACCCAATCCCTCCCCAACCTCCCTCTTTCGAAACACCTCCGCGAGAAAGGCCACGAGTTTGACAAACTTCAAATACCAATACTACAGAGTGGCTTCAAAAACACTCGTGAGGGCGAGCAACGAGAATTATATTTTACTTTTAAAATAACACAGTGCAAAATGGCATTAATGAAACTTACGGCACCCTCACCTCTCTTCCGAGGTCAGAGGCCTACGAAATTAAACAAAGCACCACTGACTAAGTCGTCTGAGGTCATACCTCTTTCTGCATGCCACACCTGTGCCGTCCCCCCCCCCCCCCCCCCGTGTGTGCTCACCTTGTGGTCACGCGAATGCCACACAATTTCTTTTTTTTCCTTTTTAATTTTACTATGTAAGCTTACAATTTTTTACATTCCTTCGAATACTTCCCCTCAACCGGGCGTGGGTGCATTATCGCTAGGTGCGAAGAAAAAGCACTACTTTACAGGTTTTCTTTTACCTATTTCACTTTTTTTTTCGAGGTTTCTTCCTTGCTCTTTTCATTTTCTCGTTTTTTTTCTGTTGTCTGCTCTCTCTGTTGGAGGGTCAGATTTTATTTTTTTTATTTTTTTGCTCTCGCGGCCAGGAGAAGGAGCAAGTTTTTGCATTCTTCTAAGAAAGTTGTTGCACGGCCACGCACCTGTCGATCACCTCGCAGCTGGACACGCCTGTCAATAAGCAAGCCTGTGGTGCTTAACAAAGCAGAGGCCGCATCTCGACGTTGTATTTTCTTACTGAGTACCTGTTCCTCGCACTCTCTCTCTCTCTTTTTTTGCGTGTGTGTGGGTCGCACTGCCTCTAGTAATTTTTTGTGCGTATTTTTCTGCTATGTGCTTTGTGATTCCCACTTACCTGTTCTGTGCCCACCCCTATAAAAGGGGATGCATTAACAATGTAAAATCACTCCTGAAGAAGATCGGTCTTCCGATCGAAACGTCGAGTCGAATAAATATGTTTCTTTAACGAAGCGTATACTTCGCTATATATTCTTGTAAGCAGCCAAGTACTTCATGCTTTTGCAACCTATATATATATATATATTGTGTATATATATATATATATATATATATATATATATATATATATATATATATATATTAAACAGTGGATTTTTAGTGGTTCACGGCGACCAACGCACGCAGCGGTCCGGTCGAAGCAAGACGGCAGAACCAGCCGAAGGAAGCAGCTAAACCACGAGAGTCGCGCCCCAACGACCAGCGATGACGACGAAGTGCGGGACCGCGGAGACGTCCTCTTTTTCTTCTTACAACGGCCCCGGCGAGAAGGAATAGCCATCCTGGCGACTTACGGCGAACAGACGACAGGCGGGTTGTAGTACGGTTTGAGGCGGGTAACGTGGAAGACCTCGCGACCACGACGGCGGTGGTCCGAGGAAGGTGTAACTGGCTCAATGAGGTAGTTGACAGGAGACGTGCGTTGAATGACGCGATAAGGGCCATGGTACTTGATGGAGAACTTGCTGTCGGCAGGAACCCAAAGCCAAACGAGAGAGTCAGTGGAGAACGTCGGAGCAGGCCTGGCATTGTCGTGCACGTCTTTACGGTATCCTTGTGTGTCGGAAGTAAAGGTGCGGGCCAGCTGACGGCACTCTTCAGCCTTGTGGGCAATGTCGGAGAGACGGGTCGGGTCGGTAGGGTAAAATGGTGTCGATGGTACAGAATGGTTCACGGTCGTATAAAAGGAAGAAAGGGGAGAAACCTGTCGTCGCTTGATGGGCGGTATTATACTCAAAAGTCACAAAGGGAAGTACCTGATCCCATTTGGAATGGTCAGACGCAACGTACATTGCGAGGATGTCGCCCAGAGTGCGATTGAATCGCTCCGTGAGGCCGTTTGTTTGCGGATGGTAGGCAGTAGTCGCCCGGTGATATGGTTTGACATGCTGAGAGGAGCTCTTGAACTACCTCTGACAAAAATACACGGCCCCTGTCACTGAGGAGCTCCCGAGGTGCGCCGTGACGGAGGACGAAGTGGTGCAGAATAAAATAAGCGTCGTCACGAGCCGCCGCCGGGGTAAGGGCGGCTGTCTCGGCATAACGGGGCAGGTGATCGACGGCGACGATTACCCATCGGTTACCGGCTGGAGTGCAGGGAAGTGGGCCATAAAGGTCGATGCCGATGCGCTCAAAGGGGCGAGCGGGGCATGGTAAAGGTTGCAGGGGACCGGCCGAGCGACAAGGTGAATCCTTTCGTTGCTGACAGGCATCGCACGATCGAATGTATCGGCGGACAAAATTGTACATTCCACGCCAGTAGTAGCGTTGACGAAGCAAGTGGTATGTTTTGAGGACACCAGCGTGAGCACTTTGCGGGTCAGTGTGATGATGGGCACGAACGTCGGAGCGGAGATGGCGCGGGATAACCAGTAACCATTTTCTGCCGTCAGGGTTGTAGTTTCGGCGATAAAGGAGGTAGTCGCGGACCGAGAAATGGGAAGCTTGGCGGCGCAGAGCTCGTGGATATGCAGCCATGGTAGGGGCATTGATGACATTGAACAGGGCAGAAATCCAAGGATCTCGGCGCTGCTCGGAAGGCATATCTGAGACTGAGAGCGGTCAGGGGAGGGTCTGGTGTGGCAGAGGCAGGCAGGGACACCGGCGACCGAGAGCGTCGGCTTCAGAATGCTTGCGGCCCGAGCGGCACACAACACGGATATCATATTGCTGAAGGCGCAAGGTCCAGCGGCCGAGACGGCCCGACGGATCTTTGAGCTTAGCGAGCCAACAGAGGGCGTGGTAGTCTGTAACAACGTCGAACCTGCGTCCGTACAGGTAAGGACGGAACTTAGTGATCGCCCAGATGATCGCCAAACACTCTTTTTCCGTAATGGAGTAGTTTGACTCTGCTGTCGTGAGGGCGCGGCTGGCATAAGCGACGACCTATTCAGAAAAACCGTGCTTGCGCTGGGCGAGTACCGCACAGAGGCCGACACCACTGGCATCAGTGTGGAGTTCCGTTGGAGCATCGGGATCGTAATGACGAAGTATGGGCGGTGATGTCAAAACTTTGCGGAGCTTTGCGAAGGCGTCGTCGCAGGCCGGTGTCCAAGAGGACAAGTTAGCGGGTCCATTCATGAGCTTTGTTAGTGGGGCGATGATTGTAGCAAAATTACGTACAAAACGACGAAAGTAGGAACATAGGTCCACGAAGCTGCGCAGCTCTTTGAGAGATGCCGGTTTCGGGAAGTCAGCAACGGCGCGCAGCTCCTCAGGATCGGGGAGAACGCCATCGTTACGCACGACGTTGCCGAGGATGGTGAGTTGGCGGGCGCCGAAGTGACATTTTTTAAGATTCAGTTGAAGGCCGGCACGAGCAAGGCAGGTCAGCACCTGGCGGAGACGATGCAAATGTGTGTGAAAATCAGGAGAGAAGACCACGATGTCGTCCAGATAACACAGACAGGTCTTCCATTTGAGGCCACGCAGCACGTTGTCCATCATTCGTTCAAATGTTGCTGGGGCGTTACAAAGGCCGAATGGCGTAACGATGAATTCGTAAAGCCCATCCGGAGTTATGAAAGCGGTCTTTGGGAGATCAGCTGGAGCCATGGGAACTTGCCGATATCCGGAGCGTAGGTCAAGCGAAGAAAAGAATTCTGCGCCTTGCAAACAGTCCAATGCATCGTCAATGCGTTGGAGTGGATACGCATCCCGACGTGTGATTTTGTTGAGACGTCGATAATCCACGCGGAAACGTATAGACCCATCCTTTTTCTTGACAAGGACAACGGGAGATGACCAGGGACTACTTGATTCTTGAACAACACCGCGGTGGACCATGTCGTCGACTTGTTCGGCTATGACACGACGCTCTGTAGGTGACACACGGTATGGGCGCTGGTGCAGAGGCGGGTGAGTGCCTGTGTCGATGTGGTGGGAGACAGCCTTCGTCCGGCCCAAAGAGGCTTGCGGCGTGTCAAATGAAGACCAAAAATGGTGCAACAGCTCAAGAAGCTCCTCGCGGCGGCGTGGCTCGAGGGCAGTATCAACAGAACAGGCGAGAAGATCACGCCGAGGCGGGTCGGAAGCCACATTAGCAGGGGTCAACGCATCAACTTCGCAAGCAGATGAACGGTCGGTAGAGTCGAGGTCAAATAGTAAGTCCACAGGCTCAAAACGGCCAACGCACTCTCCACGAAGCAACGTAACGGGGTAGGAAAGGGGATTGAAGACCAGAAGTGTGCTGGCACCTTTGCTCAAGTCAAGCACTGCGAAGGGCAGTGAGAAACGGTGGCGGCAGAAAGCAACGTCGGAGGGCAAGAGAACGATGGCGTCGCCGGTAGAAGAGGCAGAGAGAGGAACGAGGACAGCGCTAACGGGTGGGATAGTAGTGTCCTGAGCGACAAGGAGTTTCGGTACAGCACGAGGACCCACGTCATCAAAGGGAGCGGCGGATGGCAGAGCGCATGGCACGGAAAGTTCGACGTGAGGGCGGGCGCAGACAATCAAGGCATGATGATGGGATATAAATCCCAGCCGAGAATGACATCATGAGAACAAGTGGCGAGAACGATGAATTCAAAAAATACACGGTGTTCGCATTTATTACTAGAGCGGTGCAGAGAGCTGTGGGCTGGAGGTGCTGTGTGGTGGCGGTACGTAGCGACAAACCGCAAAGAGGCCTCTTCACATTGCGCAGAGAGCGGCAGAATTATTGGCTAATAACAGATACGGCGGCACCAGTGTCTATAAGAGCTAGCGCCGAAACACCTTCCACGATAACGTCAATAACGTTCGCAGGGAAAAGAGGACTTTGGCGGTCAGCGGAGTACGCAGTTCGTGGCTTGGGAACTGCGGCGGTTAGTTTCCCTGCTCGGCTGAAGAAAGTCGGCGGCGCATGGGCGAAATGGAGCGGCGACGGGGCGAAGGTGAGCGACGAGACGAGGAAGCCTGGTGGTCAGAAGGTTCAGGTGGCGGCCACGGCGGAACTCGGAAGTAGGGCGCCGAATAGGACCTTCCAAGATATTCAGGCCCCGACAGTGACATGCGGCGTCGACAACGGCGGGCGACGTGTCCGGGAATGCCGCAAGCAAAACATATCGGGCGGTTGTCCGATTTGCGCCATGGCGAGGTAGGCAGCGCAACTCTACCTGCAGTGCGTGGCGAGCGCATGAAGGCCGAAGGATACGCATACTCCGTGGGAGGTGCTGGGCGAGCCACAACTTCAGCGTAGGTGCGAGGCGCCGCCACAATGGGGTGCGGCGCGAAGGCGTCAGGATAACTCAGCTGCGCAGCACTCGGGGCAGGTGGATTTAGGGCAGCCTCAGAAAGCGCCATCCGGGCAGCGACAGGACCCGGTCAAAAAATCCTTCAAAGGTCCTTCAGGGAGCCAACAGGATTCTTGACTGTCACCTCTACATGCACCTGAAGGTCCTGAAGGAATCTGCATGGATGCTCTGTTTGCAATGGCGCGACACTGACGGGGCTGAAGGCATCTCCATTAGCAGCTCTGTTTGCACCGGCGCGGCTCTGACGGTGCTGAAGGGATCTCCGTCAGCACCTCTGTTTGTACCGGCACGACTCTGACGGTGCTGAAGGCATCTCCGTCAGCAGCTCTGTTTGCACCGGCGCGTCTCTGAAGGTGCTGAAGGGATCTCCGTCAGCACGTCTGTTTGTAACGGCACGACTCTGACGGTGCTGAAGGCATCTCCATTAGCAGCTGTGTTTACCGGCGTGACTCTGACGGTCCTGCCGAAATCTGCATGCAGCTGCTCTGTCTGCGGGCGACGTTAGCTTCGACCGTCACCGGCATAGCTGCGAATCGCTTCGGGAAAGTTATAATACTGGCAAGAAGCTTAATTGTACGTTTTAATCGGTTTGTGTAGCACACATCTTGTAGTACCAGCACAACCGCTCACCGGTGGAGATTTATTTGGCCAGAAAGCAGCTTACGAAATTAACGGGGACATAGCTGAAACACACGTACGTATGCTCAAACACATACAATATTCGTGCAAATTGCATGATTCTTGCAAGCACGCATTAAGTATATGTGAGCTGCGCGCCCTTCCGATAGTGCCTGAAAATTCTTTGCACGGAGGCCATGAATCGCTGTAGAGCTCGCGCTCTCGATCATATGCTTAGCTTTCAAGGATCATCCGGCCGGCTTCACTCGATCCTGGCTCATTTTCGCCAAAACTGTACACATATCATATATCAATATTGGACGGTAAACGTTGTCTCGTAGTGAACTTGACAACTGATGCGTACCAACCAAGCGGTTCGCATAACTGAAGTACTTCTGCGTTTCGTGCGAAGCATATATATGGCCACCCATGCAAAGACGGCCGGACGCTATTCGGCTTTGCTGACTTTTCTTCCCTCGTCCTCGGCGCAGACGATTCCAGGCGCACGGCATAAACTACGGCCAGGTGAAAAAAAAAATGTGTGTTAGCTGCGCAGTTAATTTTAATCTAGGGAGAACCATCAATTGAGGCGAATGAATTTTTAAAAGGTGCGGCACAATTAATTCTAGCTTAACGCGTTTGTGCGCGTTGCGCGCAAAAAGTAGAGCAAATGTGGTATCGGTACGTACGTCGATCATACTTCAAACTCAAAACTGATTATGTTCGACCTTTCCGCTATGCATATGCTGCGCACCGCGTGCAGTGAACCCGCCCGCTATCAGGGCAGATTTGCCTATCTGATAGCCAGTACACGTACGCATGTTTGTGTGCGGCATACATCGGCCAGGAACTGCGCCAGTCGGAATTAACTTTTTCTACTACGCATAGCCTTTCCTCGATCCTCGATCATCCTTTCAGCAAGGTGGCGACGCTGCATGCATGCTCGATCGTCCAGAGCTTCCTCGATAGGGCAACGAAACGAGTGCCCATATTCTACGCGGGGGCGCGTGCCCGCACCGACTTTCGTAGTCACGCGGTATTCATACGCCAGCGCACCTTTCAGTCGGGGATTAAGGTGACTGAATGCAGCGCACAGCGCTATAAGCGCGGCAAAGACGTGCAGCGAATTGCTCGCGCTGAACGACAGCGCAAATATTTTTTTTTTCCATAGCTCTATATAGGCCATGGCGCGACGTTTCTATTTAAATAATTTTCACCAAGCAGGAAAGCGCCCTGCACTTGCATTGACCGTTGAAGCCAAGTGCAGTGAGCACACTGAAGTACCCTCGAGGCATCTGTGTTGTCATGAGAAGCCGCACAACTCATGTGCGGCTCTCCTTCAGTCTTTATCTCCCAAATTCCCCTCCCTACGCAGAGTAGCATGCCAGCGATATTGAAACGCCGGCTAAACTCTCTGTATTTCATTAAAGAGTCTCTCTCTCTCTGGCGATGTGTATCGTTTAAAACATTAAACTCGCCCACCTAGCACCGCGATGTCAAGTGAACATATTCCTTGACGCTCGAGTCATGATCTCTATGCAGTTAATTCCCAGCCCCCTGTACGTCACACTAAGTGAATGGGGATTAACCATCACATCACACCAATTGGCCAGCTCCACTGGCTGGAGGACCTTCTTTGAAAGGCATTTCCGTAAAAATTCTTCGTATCACTGTAGGGTATACGGCAACTTAATTGACAGCAGTAACAGAATTTTGGTTCCCGGAACACACCCATGGAGCATGTAACGCTGCATCAAAAATAAGCGCAGCCAGTTTTGAGGCTTTGAGGTTTTGAGGATTGTTCTCGCAATCACTCTCCGAAGGTACCAATCCAGACGACTGGGAAGTGGGGAAGGTCGTTCCCGTCCACAAATCAGGTAGTACTGATTCACCTCTTAATTATCGTCCCATTTCATTAACAAGTGTACCGTGCAAAATCATGGAACATGTCATTTACTCTCAAATCATGCAATTTTTGGATTCAAATAATTTCTTCCATCCATCACAGCATGGATTTCGCAAGGGGTTCTCCTGCGAAATTCAAATAGCCATTTTTCTACATGATATTCACGCCAACCTTGATACTAACCTGCAAACTGACTCTATTTTCCTAGACTTCGCTAAGGCATTCGACAAAGTGCCTCATCAACGCTTGCTTCTTAAACTCTCCCAGTTTAACCTACATCCGAACATAATTGTATGGATTAAAGCTTTCCTCACGCATCGCTCTCAGTCCATCGTCATTAATAACCAACTTTCCAACCCGCTTCCAGTAACCTCTGGTGTCCCACAGGGTTCTATTCTCGGTCCTTTGTTATTCCTCATATACATTAATGATTTACCCCAGCATGTCTCTTGTCACATCCGCTTGTTCGCCGATGAGTGCGTCATTTATCGCTCAGTGACTAACCATTCTGACCAAGAATCCCTTCAGGCAGACCTGCGCCATGTGCAAGACTGGTGCTCCCAGTGGTAGATGATGCTCAACTCTAACAAATGCAAGTGCATGTCCTTTCACCGCCGTCGAAATCCTCTTGTTTTCAAATACACAGTCTGCAATTCCCCAGTTGACCTCGTCCAGT
Source organism: Amblyomma mixtum (assembly GCF_055824585.1). Classification (NCBI taxonomy): domain Eukaryota; kingdom Metazoa; phylum Arthropoda; class Arachnida; order Ixodida; family Ixodidae; genus Amblyomma; species Amblyomma mixtum. The sequence continues at coordinate 2,706,653 of NC_143017.1, forward strand.
CATATAAATACTTAGGAGTCACCATTTCTAATGATTTATCTTGGCGTTTGCACGTGACTAACCTGATATCATCTGCTAATAAAACGCTAGGTTTCTTAAAACGTCACCTACGGGAAGCCCCACAACACGTATGACTACAAGCGTACATCTCATTCATTAGAACTAAACTTGAATACGCATCACCCATCTGGAGCCCTTATCAAGAATATTTAACACACGCTATCGAATCTGTTCAAAACAGGGCTATCAGATTCCTGCACTCCTCATACTAGTAGGACGTCAGCATATCATCCCTCAAATCGCAGTCAGGTCTAGCTAATCTTTCTAGTCGCCGTCGCATAGCCAGTCTTGTCCTGTTTCACAAGTTCTTGTATTCACCACTAAAACAAGAACCATACATTTGCGCACTTCCACAACGTAGGTCCCACCGCATCGGTCATTCTCTTCAAGTTTTGCCTCCACGAGGCCGTACCACTGTTTTTGCCAACTCATTTCTTTCTCGTGCAGCAGCTGACTGGAACAGCCTTCCCCATAATATTGCTGCCATAACATGTTCATCATCATTTTCAAGCACTGTTGATTCCTGCATTTTGTAAACCCCACCCCTTATGTAACACCCTGGAAAAGGGTCTTTAAGGAAAATAAAGTGATGAGATGTGATCTACAAACATGATTTATTACACACACTAGGCCACAACAACAAAGCAGAGGGAGTAATAAATGTTGGACAGGAACGTGCATTATTCTTTACACTTAAAAGCAGCAAACATTTTAAACACATGAAAAAACAAGGATGACAAAGCATCATACTATCAGGCTGCAAGGCCAGGTATATCCTTATGTCTAGAGACCAGATTTTAGGCAAACGCCTATTTTTTTCAAGGCATCATAGGCGCACCATTTTTACATATGAGCATGAATTAGGCGTTCACGACATGTTTAATACACATTTGATGGTGCCAATAAATGCCTATTTTGGGCGTCAGCGCCTATAAATGCCGATTTCCAACGTTGGTGCCTAAATATGCCCTATTTTGAAGAAAATGGCCCTGATATACGTTGTGGTTTTGTTTTCAGGTTCTCTTTGTTTTCGAATCCATTTCGGTTTCGAGTTGAACCCACACATGGCAACATTAAATGACTTCGTCACTTGGGTGTGGTGAACACTACTCCAACGCCGACTGTGTAGACAATGTCAACCACATCAGTCAAAAATATCGAAATAACCTTTTTCCTGTTTCTGCCGTGTTGTAGTTACAGCTTGTAAACTCTGGCCGTTAAAATGGTAGTTGACCAGATGGTGCTACATTTTGAAAGTACTCGAAGTACGTAAGTTTCGTCCACATAATTCCCAGTGGGTTCGAGTTGAAACCAACTGCAAATTGTTCCATAAGCTGGCTGGATAAAGTTTAACTGGATAAAATTTGCCATATTGGTAATGTGCCTTATAATCATTCCTTGTGCCTCATCTGCATGTCATCCTAATCAAATAGCCTTTGGCGGCAGTTTTCTTGTAGCAGGCCGCACTGGACAGCTGAGAGCCGTGCCAGTCGTGCGTGCATACCGAACACATTCATGCACTCAAACAATGTTTGATGCTTGTATGAATATCACTTTTTTGGCGTCACTCCTATGTTATATTATCTCAACCCTTCAATCGAAATTATCTCAACCCTTCAATCGAATTACTTTAGCAGTGATTACTATATGAACGGTGTTTATTTATTATGAATCCCCAGTGGATGTACTTAGGCCCGTGCTGAACTATATAATTATTTTCGGCATATAAAGCATCAACAGCACTCAGCGGTTACATTTTTAGCATCTCGTACTTATGGTTTCCAGACCCTTCCAATAGCAAGCACCATTTTAAGTCCGTGTGACTTCCGACACTTGGAGCCACTAACTATAAAACACAGTTTACACAAATGGCGACACATTTATTAATGTTAAAGCACCGTGCATGCCTGCAATAGATAACTTTAATTCCTATGAGGATGACTCTGAACACATGTCGGATGCTTTAAATTCACATTTGCATCAATTGCTAAATGCATGGCCTCTTGTTTTACTATTGTGCACGACAAGCAAATTGTTTGTTTCCAGGTATGCCAACGCATTTTAAAAGGCTTTGTAACCATCTCTTTTGCTCTGCTGAAGCATGCGTATTGTGCGAAAAGCTTCACGACAGCTTTAAAAAGAGTGCTTCTAAGGTTCGCACACAATGGTTAAGATCTCAAATCATTCCGGCTGTTTTTACTTTATATGGCAGATATTGCGTGCTAATGTTCGGATCTGATAAGTGCAATTTTGATGCAGTTTATAGTGCCTATTTTTCTTTTTAGGTGCCTAAAATCAAATTTTAACCACCTATTTTTGGCGCCTAAAACATGCCTTCTTGGTGCCTAAAAATCCGGCCTGTACTTATGTCATATAAATCCCATCAACAGACTTTGTCAGCATACATGGCAATGTGTCCTCTCTTGCATTATTTGCACTAAATACTTTGAAGCATAAATGTTCCAAGAATAAAAGAAACTTTGAGATTAGTGTAATATTGTCACGTAGTTGTGATGGCTGCAGTTTGGCAGTCAGGTAGACAGCAAAACGGCTTCCAAAAAAACACTGTTGGGCTCTTTCACACCCACAAAGAACTGAACGACTCGGCAGCGGCGTAGCAACAAGCGTGCTTGGCGGTCGTCGAAGACAATGCCTGCCGCTTGTGGCCGTGCTGAATTTATAACTGACGACAAACTTTTGACAGTGTGACAATATGGAGCAACCTCCCGTTGCAATCTGAAGATTGGTGTAATTGCTGCTAACTGCAATGAATTTCATGGCCACAAGTTTGAAAAAAGTTAAACACACTGAAGAGCTACCTTAAAGGAATACAAAAATAAAAATACACTGAAACTACCTTCATGAACTGCACATCATACATCACTACCAGATCAATCTCTTTCCTTCTGGTTGGGCACTTCACACAAATATGAAACATTATTAATACTAAAGAAAACACATTGCAGAGACACATCATCAAGGGAGTGCAAACAATTATTCTGATCAGCCGGTGGGTGCTGACACTGCATGATATGTAGGACATCAATTACAAGTGGCGAAACAAGAAGCCTTTGGGAGTGAAAATATATACAGTCTGCAATCTCATAAATTCCAAGTACATAACAATATGAGCCGTCTACCATTTTAACATAACAAGAGCAGGTCTTTTTTGGAGTCAAATAATCCGAACTGTGTATAATAATGCTGCCAATTTGTGCTCGAAAGTACCTAGACATCTGAGGAATGCAGCCAAAGTGTGAATGGAAAATCATTTTTAGCTGCTCGGGAAATGAAGGAACAGGGTGTGGCACACCTAGAGCACATGTCTGGTAGCTGTTTGTGTGCTGAGCGCCAATATTTTTCTTGGCAAAAGCCAAATGAGCTGGGAGCTCCAAATTTCTTTCTAAGCTTCGGTACCACTGCTGCATTATGCACCGCTCAGAGACCTGCATAGGCACCTGCTTGGCTGCTGACACAGGCCGCAGTGCACGGCCAATCCCATCTTCAAAAGGAAACGTGGACACACCCCATAATGGGCCAAACATGCGCGTAGCCTTAGAAAGGTGCAGCAGCACCATAGAGCCTCGCTGCTTCCCTAGTAGCACAGTATGTTACTGCAACGTTGCCACAACATTGTCAATGTTGTACTATGTTGCGCTAACATTCTTCAACATTAGATAATGTTGCTGCAATGTTACCAAGCAACATGCTGATAACGTTGCTCTAAAGTGGTCTTTTCACATTGCAGCAATATTGTCAAACGATGAATAAATGCTGAACCACATACATTGCTATAACATTCATGCTATAGGTTAATTATCTGCCCTCTCTGGCTATTTCTGAAGCCCAAATAGAAAAGCCGGTACCAGATTACTTCCCCTCACCGAGAGAGTATTAATTTGTTTATTAATTTTTACTTCGAGTGCAAGTTTGCATGTGGTGTGTATGCAAATGGTGACACTAAGGTAGAAAGATATATTTCTATCTGAAATATTTTTAAACAACTGGAATTACTTTGTTTTTAATTAAACAGGCAGATAAAATTAAAACTGCCGAAGAAGTTTAGTTCTGGTTTCACTGACGCCCTGCAGTCTAATGGTCCAAATCCAAATCCAAACCGCGGCTACTCGCGGCCGCGCCGAGAACCCGCGTGTCAGCGGCAGTCATGGCAAGATTTTCACGTTTTTTGTTCTTCTAGTACAGTTTTTTGGCGGTCGTCGTGCCCGCACTGCTGTGTTTCGTTGTGGTTTCACTGGAATTCAGCTGAAACAACAAAGGCTTGCCCAGAGGATGACCTCAATGGTGAGTGATTTCTAGACTTGCATTGTTGTGCTGTGACCTGTGTTGGTTGGCACAAAGCCAGTAGTGTATATATGTTACCCATGCCCTTCGTGATAGTTTGATAAAGTGCTACATTCGTTGTATCATGAAGAGAATGAAGTGTTCGCTAATCGAGGTGTCCTTTCGGCAACGACGCCGAAGAACAGCAGAGGCTGTTCACGACGAACTAGAAAACTGTTTTCGTCAAGGGTACCCACGATGGTGAGAACCGGCTTTTGCGGGTACGCATCACGAAATGCTACCCTGTTTGGCAGTTGTCAGTCTTGATAATGATCATGGCAGCAGATTGTGCGCAACAGGAGCATAACAGTTTCAAGATGCCTTTTCATCGCATATTGTTATTTTATCCTCTTTATCAGCGCCGGTCGAGGACGCAGTTGAAAGCCACAGTTCTCAATTGTCAGATTTTAGCACCGCTAGCAGCATCCCTGACATAGAAAGTGCAACGTAAGAGTTGTCGCGGATTTCTGACAGTGAGGAGTTGGTGGTTTATGAAGATAGGATGACACCTGAGTCTGGTTCCGCTACTCAATGTCTAGAGCTCGACTTGCGCGTGTGGACAATTAATAGCCAATTGCCTGATTCTCACCTGCATTCCCTGGTTAAAGTGCTGAAGCCATACCATCCAGAGTTACCCACGGATTCTACAAAATTACTAAAGACGCATAGGCATAGTGATCCAGCAGTGATGAGCGATGGTCATTACCACTACTTTGGAATTTTTCGTTCTCTGGAAGAACATGTTGTGCATGTTCCTTAACGTCGGCACATTGTGCGAGGGCATTACACCAGTTCTCATGCATTCTACTGGAAGATAGCATAGATCCAGCGACATTGTAAGCAAGGAACCAGAATTTATTCTTTCGCTTAACACTGACGCTGCTGCATCATGCCAGTAGTGTAGTCTTTGCCCTCTCATTCTTAATCAGATATATACTCTTATAACCAACATTTATGGGACTGTGCAGCGATTTGCGCCAAGGGTAAGAAAAGTGAAATATTCATTGGTATTCAATCATCCTTCATCATCATCAGCCGGACTATACTCGCAGCAGGGCAACAGCCTCTCCCATATTCCCCAAATTAGCCCTTTCCTGTGCTAGCTGCATCCACTTGACCCCTGCACCCATCATCAATTTGTGATCTAGCTTATGTAGCCCCGGAAGAATCGGCTTTTAGCAACTTTGCCTTTCAAATTGTGCACAGCAGTGAGGCTGAAAAAAGACTATAGGCTGGGCCTGCCCTCTCCGCTCGGTTTACTTTGTCGGCCACCCGCCATGGTACAATTGAGGGAAGACAAAGGGAGTGATGTGCAACCACCTCCAGCCGGCTACGCCTTCATCTACAAACGCCCTTGTGGGTTTAAGCAATTGAATGGCCGTCCCCATGGCTGACACCAGCAGGTCCGCTTGTAAGGCAGGATTCAAGCGAGACAGCAGCACTGGCCATTGCTGTGAGGTGCAGGAATGGGAATTTTTGTTTTTACATTATTTGCTTGCTTTTGAGGAATTTTAGGTGGCATGAATAGTCGATGTCTTTTATGTAATGAATGCATTCTTTAGCCACTTTCAGAACAGTTTGTTGCTCAGGCTGTTAAAATATGCTTGCGCTGCCAGGGAAGGGCGGATTTTTTTCTCACTATTTTGGTTTGAGCCAAATGACTGGACATAAGTTCTTTGTACAGAGCTGTCCAATGTCTGTGTTCATTGAGGATTGTAAAATATTTGTTATTAGACGTGTGCCCACCAAGATGCTTATATTAGGAAATTTTTGGTTCTTTCTTTTTTCTGCAGGGATGCAGCTTCGCTTGTCACATCATGAATTAGAAGAGACCATCATCGTGAGCAGCTGGAGGCTACCAGAAGACAAGTATATTTTAGACGTGCTAAATTGTTCAGGCAAATGTTCACAGTACTTTAAATTTGTAGTTTTCCAGTGCAACGGAGCATGACCAAAGAAGGGAAGAAGGATACTTGAAGAAAACAGCGCAGCAACAGGGACAAGAGAGAAGATGAGACAGGTGCTGACTAGCAACTGAAGGCTTATTGAAAAGGAACGCATAAAATATACTCTCTTCACAGCCAAGAGCGTGCATGAGCTGCGCAAACAGCACTGATAACCTGTCAACTTCAGTCATGGTGGTCAGGATACAATAGTTCACAATCATTAACAAGGACGGATGGCCATTCATGGCTGTGAACTGTTGAATCTTGACCACCATGACTGAAGTTGATAGCTTATCAGTGTTGTTCGCGCAGCTCATGCACGCTCATGCATGCACGGCGGTGTGACCACGGCGTGACCACCGCCGCAGTGAAAATGCTACTTTGCGACCAATAGCTCTTGCTACAAAAAAAAATGCAAGAGCGAGGAAAACTTAGAGGCAGGAAGTAGGACAAATTTAAAAATGACAGGAATGAAGAACTAAACACATTTATTGCAGTGCTGGCACTTGAAAAAATCATGCAGCATTGTCTGCTGCATTTTCTTACGTCCGGTGAGGACTACTCATTTCTCCAGAATTTACGGGGCTATGTGGCTTTTGCGATCGTTGCAAACATACTTTCTGAGAATGTCTAATGCCGCTACAGCCAACATAATGGTTGGTTCCAGCGGAGGCTAGCCCTCTTCCTCTTTGTTGCCACTGCTGTGTGCATCCAGAAGTCACAAAAAGATGTGATGAAGTGCGGAGGACAAAATCAATCGCGCCAGCCACACTGACACTAGCAGCACAATTACAAAGAAACAAGGATAGGTGAAGAAAAAATTAGCTGTGGTTTAGCTCTGATTAAACACGGCGAGAAGCGGTAGCTTCATGTGGCTGCGCTTTGCAAAGCTTTGTTTGTTTCTAGTTTCTCGGCTTGTTGAAAGATTGTTGTTTCTTTGGACTTTGCCGCGCGTAGCTACGTGAAACTACTGCTTCTCATCAGGTTTAACCGAAGCTAAACCACAGCTGATTTTTTCCTATACCCGTGGTGTTAGATTTTCTGCGTGTGGAGCGGTAATATTCCTCTTTGTATTCTTCGTCTTCCTCTTGTTATTCCTCTTCAAACTCCTCTCGAAATCGCCTGTCACTGATCAATCATGAATCGCTCGAATCACAAATTACCATGATATTGCATGAGCGGCTGTGTAACCTAGCAGTTAGTATACAGGAAGCACATATACAGGGTGTCCCAGCTAAAAGTAACAAAGCTTGTAAAAAACAGGATGATCCCTAGCCGAGTGAGACCAAATGAGGGTTGTTGCCAGTCGCGTGTCCTAGTCTGTAGTATTTTTTTATTATGCAAATATGATTAATTAGCAGAAACTAATTAGCTAACTTTTTAATTATTGCCTACAGGAAGAAAGTGTCAATGCAGGAGTTGTAGATCCCTTAGAAAAATAACCGTTTGCCGTGTTTGCAGCCAAGTACCACTGCTACAGCTTCTTTTATTTGACTTAAAAGAGAGCCCGCGAAATACAAAAAGAGCCACGTGATAGGGAAGCAGTTTCAGCGCTCCCAGACGACCAGCCAAGCAAAGACATTCGCTTATCTTTGCAACGTTGTCCCGAACGGGATTCGGCGTATTGTGATGGTTGCGAGATATACGCAATTAACTCTCGCATCGGCGCTAGGGCGACCGTTTCTTCAGCGCGTGATGGTGCAAGTTAGCGGCACGGCCACATTCCTATCACTCGAGGCGAGGTTACGCGTGAAAAAGCGCTCCATGCGAGCCGCGCTTCACTTCCTTGGAAAGCAGCACCCGCTCACTTTCCATGACGCATAAGCAGTTCCTGGCGCATATCTCGCCACCTCCTCAAGACGCCAAAAGCTGTTCGGGACGGCGTTGCAAACATAAGCAGATGTCGTTGCTTGATCGCTCGTTTGGGAGCGCCGTGACTGCTTCCCTATCACGTGGTTCTTTTTGTATTTCGCGGGCTTTCTTTTAAGTCAGATAAAAGAAGTTGTATCAGTGGTACTTAGCTGCAAACAAGGCAGACGATTATTTTTCTATGGGATCTACAACTCCTGCATTGACAATTTCTTCCTGAAAGCAATAATTGAAAAGTTAGCGAATTAGTCTTTGCTAATTAATCACGTTTGCATAATAAAAAATACTGCAGACTAGGACACGCGACTATCAACAACCCTCAGTTGGTCTCACTCGGCTAGGGATCATCCTCTTTTTAACAAGCTTGGTTACTTTTAGCTGGGACACCCTGTATATCTCCAGTTTTATTGAATTGTCACACCGTGGGTCTGAAGCTTAGTGGTTAGCGCACCTGGCTCTCGCCCAATGGACCTGAGTTTGAATCCCGCTGATTGTGAGGTTTATTTGTTTGTATATTTTATTTGTGGCAGACTTGAAGGTCATTAACACGTTATGGCGGGCTAGTTGGTTAAGCATCTTGAATAAACAGCACGAACGACGACGAGCACAAAAGACAAGACAAGCGCTGTGTCGTCCATTTTCTTGTCTTTTGTGGTCGTCATCGTTCGCGCTGTTTATTCAAGTTGAAGGTCATGTTGCGTACATGGCGATCTCAGCCGTGCACCTGCAGCAGTGAAGCTACTGCTTCAAAAAAGTGCAACCACTGTTGATGATGATGGCACAGCGTGTCTGAATGCCGTCTGCCAAACACAGTGGTGCTAGACATGCCAGGCCAAGTAAAGCCGCTTTAGAAGTAAACATATGACCTCCACCGTTTCTAATTTAGGCTGGCATGGGGTGTTATTTCACAAGTATTACTGTGTAGGAATGTGGCCGAAGTTACAATGCAACGAACAGCAGGGTTTATAATGCATGGAACCCTATTATCATCATGCCAGATCTAGACCACTACAATGTGTAGCAGCCAGGAAAATGCAGCACCCATCAACTCAGCAGCGAGGTTCTACTGCGCAAAGCTTTCACTGTTACCTTGAGAGCAAAATACTTAATTTTTTTCATTTACTTGATAGCCCACAATGTGAAACTGAACTCAGTTTGCTTTTTGCTTATATGTGCTGCTGAGGTGCATTGATATTTGTGTACTTCATTTTCTTGTCAAAAAAGTATGCTCAGCCCAGGAGACGGAGACCGCCGCGGACTACCAGCTCCAACTGCCTGGTGGGCAGGACACTGTCATAGGTTCTGCTAGGGATGATGGAAAGGTGATTGTGTGTGCTCTTAAGTCATATAGTGTATCAAATACCATAGTAGAGTGAGTGAATGATTCTTAATTAAATTGGGGCTGGTACATAGTGAAATGGGTACAGTTTAGAGGATGATGCTAGCTTACAGTAGAAACTTATGCTAGTCCCAGTAAGTGTGCCGAAAAGGGTAGTGTGCAAAGCATAGACGTGTGGTTTCAGACAATATCATGTAAGGCACAGGTCAGCATTTCTAATTTGTCATTTTTGTACTTCATTACCTGACGATGCCATAATGGGTCTGCAGTTATTCTTGTCCTGAGGAAATTCTTAGTACACAAATAATTTTTGATCATGAGGAGGCTGCCTTGTTCTGTCAGGTATGCCTAGTTGTTGGTATGTAAAATTTATTCTCATTTCTGAAGTTTGTTTGAATTAGGGCAGAGAACATTATTTCAACTTTTGGCGGTATTTGACTCGGAATGAAGAGAAGCTAGAACTGTCAGAAGATTGTGCTATATATTTCATGCTGCACGCAAGCAATTTCTTTTTTTTCGAATTATAAGGCTAGAAATAGAAAATCTACTGATATTGGACACTGCTCGCTGTAAAAGAGTGCATTCATGCCTACATAATTTTTATGTTTTTCAGCTGTTTGTTTTAAGTTATGAAATATTTAAAATCCCTTGATTCATTGCTGTTAATGTGTACAAATGCGAAATTCTCCACGTTTGCTGCAGGTCTATGCAGGCAGTGGGCTCTGGATGGAGCCTGGTGCCTGGCAGATGCTCCTGAGAGCACCAACAGACTCAATGTTCTGCCGTGGTGCTGGTGTATTGGACACCTGATGAGCTGAAGAGCCGCAGCGTGACTGGCGTGCTTTCAAATAAGTGCCGGTCTCTTGGCAGAACAGAGGCGAAACCGGCACTTACACCGGAAAAAGTCTCTCCTCTGGAAGGTGCTAGTGCTTTTTTTTGCTTTGCTTTGAGTAACACCAAGGCAATCAAACTTTGCTTCAGCCAAATACAGTCGCGCTCACTTACAGAAAGCGTGATAGTCATGCAGATCCTGTTCATTGTATCCGAGGTTTGTAACAACTGCAATGTCCTTATTGCAGCCAAAACTGCAAAGTCGGGCAAAAGTGACGTTTAGTTTTTGCAAGGTGTGTTATGCCCATACGTTTCTTCATGCAGGCTCTATCACAGCACTTTCAGAGATCTCCACACTGTTTGTGTGGCTCTCGCTAAGATCCGTTCTGGCAGTAACCTGATTTATCTATTTGGTTGTGAAATTAGTGTTCTCAACGACTGGTGGCAAGTCATTGTGCGCGTTCTCCGATCTTGCTGCGACAAAGATAGTGCAATTGACATATCTGCACAGAATGTATAAATAGCATTGCCCGTTGTTTCGAGTAATCTCTGTGTTTGGTTTTCATGCAAGCATCTCAATGCATCCAACAACACACAGCAGACGCGGAGTGGGTAGGCCCATGTGTCATCAGCAATCAGAGGTTGCCAGACAAGCAGTCAGTTCGCAAAGGAAATGAAAATCGTTTTAAAGATATCTGCCGCACGGAATCAACTGAAGGTTTTGGGTATTGTAATTTAATGTGTTGGGAATTAAATGCTACAACAAGGGTATGCACGAAAATAGGCCTCATGGCCCTTTTAATGGTGAACATTCGTTTCTGTGTTTTTACAATGAGAGTCGCAATTGTGAATCTCACTTTTGCATTTATCATGTATCTAGTTGTGTTCAAATGTGGCCTATTTTGTGTTCTATTGTGCAGCTCTGTTTCATGTCTACATGGGAGAGCTACCAAAGGAGCTTGCAGAGAAGAGACTGAAAGCCGTGCGCAAGCACCTTTCACAGAAGCTGGGGCACGTGCAACGAAAAATTGGAGGTCATGATGTATAAATTTATTTTGCCACTTACCTACGCCGAAGCCGTCAGACGTCCCCGCCCAGAAACGTTCGTTTCGTACCAGCATCCACCGCAGTCGACACCATTTCGTCCTGCCTGGCCACCACCGCAACGTTTCCGTCCATGGTGGACAAAGGACAACCTACCCATTTGTTATGTCTGCGGCATTCCTGGCCATGTGATGCGTCCCTGCCGCCACCAAGTGTTGTCCCCTGCTCCCAATACTGACCCTCGAGGTTACGCCTACGCCCCTCCCCAGCCTTTTCACCGCACTTCGCCTTCTGAGACCACTGCTTCCTCCGATCTCAGGCCGTCTATTTGCCGCCGTGCTCCATCTCCGCGTCGTCGCTCGGTTTCCCCGATGCGCCGTCGTCCCTCTTCCCCTTCGGAAAACTAGTGCCCGCAGTTCCGGAGGCAAGAACTGCTTGCTCGTCGCCAAGCTCAAGACCTCGACTTTCTCCGACAAATTTGATCGCGGTTTCTGTGGAGGGCACCGATGCTTTCGCGCTTGTTGACACCGGTGCTGCTTTATCTGTACTAAGTGAGAAATTGTGCCGCCAGTTACGAAAAGTGATGACTGCGCTATATGGTTTTATGCTTCGCGCCGCTAATTCGCAACTTATTGCGCCTTTGGGGGCATGTACAGCCCGAGTTACTATTCAGGACGTTCTGTATATTGTTGAATTCATCGTCTTCCCTTGGCCGTCTCACGACGTCATCTTAGGCTGGGACTTTCTCTCACAACATGACGTTGTCATCGACTGCGCTCGTTCCGAAGTCGGCCTTCTTCCCTTCGGCGACGACTCTGTGAACGCTTCCACTAACTTGTGCTCCAAGCTGACTGTTTCTGATGACGTCATGATCCCGCCGTGCTCTGCTGTGCTCGCCTCTGTTAATTGCGACTCTGGATCCAACGGCCCTGTCATCTTCATCCCGTCCGACTCCTCTGCTTCTCGCCACTGTCTACCCCTGCCATTCGCCGTGCTTACTGTCTCAGCCGGCTGCAGCGCCTTGCCCCTGACGAATCCATTCCTGTGCCCCTCCACTCTTCTTCGTGGTAAATGCTTGGGATGTGTCCAGCCTTTCGTTCCGTCGTCGCCTGAGACCCTTCTGAGGACGACTCCTGCCGCCTGCTAGTGTCTTCACTTACTTCCTCCTCACCGTCTCCTGATCCCGTTCCCGAGGCCGTCTTTGTGGGCTCAATCGACACAAATCTTTCGCCACCGGAGAAGACCCAGCTTGCGGCCCTGCTAGATAAGTTTCGGTCATCGTTTGACTTCTCTCACCACCGTTTTGGTCGCACTTCAGCTGTTACCCATCGGATCGACACTGGCGCCCATTCGCCGTTGCGCCAACGCCCATATCGCGTCTCGGCCACCGAACGCCAGGTTATCGACACCCAGGTCAATGATATGCTGCAGCGTGGCATCATACAACCATCACAGAGTCCTTGGGCTTCCCTCGTCGTCCTTGTCACCAACAAAGACGGCTCTATCCGCTTTTGCGTTGACTACCGGCGCCTCAACAAAATCACCCGAAAAGACGTCTCTCCGCTACCCCGCACCTCCACCAAGATGTAAGGGCCTTTATTGACAGTTGTGAAGGCCGGTTAGAGCGGACAAGGACAGGTCCGGTCCCGGAACAGTTCACGCTCTCGTCTCGCGCCGCGCGTCGGCTCTGCTGCTTCAGCTGCCGATCGTCGTCTTCTCGTCTCGCGCCTCGCCTCGGTTCTGCGGCTCTGACTGCTGATCATCTTTCTCTTTACAGGTTTCTTTATTTTATAATAAAGCTTTCGTTTGCCCTAAATCTGGTTGTCAGTATATATATCGTAGGGCATTACAGACCCTTTTGGCCAGCTTAATTTTAAAATATTAGTAGCAGGCGCTGCCTTTTTGCATCAGCTTACGATGCACTAATCGAAGAAGATAAGTCATCATGCGCAATGTGCAGCACACATTTCTGAGTGATGAAAAAACTTATCTATCGGCTCTGCTGCTTCAGCTGCCGATCGTCGTCTTCTCGTCTCGCGCCTCGCCTCGGTTCTGCGGCTCTGACTGCTGATCATCTTTCTCTTTACAGGTTTCTTTATTTTATAATAAAGCTTTCGTTTGCCCTAAATCTGGTTGTCAGTATATATATCGTAGGGCATTACAGACTATCTATGGTGTGCCATTAGGACTGGCGTCCCTCATTAGGCCTAACACTATCCCGATACCTGCAAGCAGGATCTGTGCCAACAGGCCGACGCCATTAGAACCAACAGGTCTGACACCGACAGGTCCATCACCATCAGGCCCAACAGGCCCATCACTAACAGGCCCAACAGGCCCAAATTACGGTTTCCTTCAGCCTTCAGACCGAAAGGCTGAAGGAATTTTTGACTGGGGAGCTGGAGGATGGCCGGAAGGAAGAGCTTCCGAGACCGGTCGCTGGATTTCATCAGAATGGCGTACTGGCAGGACCCAAGTTTCGACCCGCCGCTCCCGGTGTTCCGGCCTGCAGGCGTCGGCGGGTGGTTCGCCCAACTAGAGGCTTCGATGTACCTGCACGGCATCACCATCCAGCCGTTTAAACACGCAGTCCTTTGCGACATCCTCCCGCCCGACCTCCTGCGTCGGCTCACCTACTCTGCCTTCGGCTGCCGGCCATACGATGAGCTGCGTGCGGCCGTCTTGGCGGACTTCGGTGCCTACCCGGTCAAAAAATCCTTCAAAGTTCCTTCAGGGAGCCAACAGGATTCTTGACTGTCACCTCTACATGCACCTGATGGTCCTGAAGGAATCTGCATGGATGCTCTGTTTGCAATGGCGCGACTCTGACGGGGCTGAAGGCATCTCCATTAGCAGCTCTGTTTGCACCGGCGCGGCTCTGATGGTGCTGAAGGCATCTCCGTCAGCCCCTCTGTTTGTACCGGCGTGATTCTGACGGCGCTGAAGGCATCTCCGTCAGCAGCTCTGTTTGCACCGGCGCGTCTCTGATGGTGCTGAAGGGATCTCCGTCAGCACGTCTGTTTGTACCGGCACGACTCTGACGGTGCTGAAGGCATCTCCATTAGCAGCTCTGTTTACCGGCCGGCGTGGCTCTGACGGTCCTGCAGAAATCTGCATGCAGCGCTGCTCTGTCTGCGGGCGACGAGCTTCGACCGTCACCGGTATAGCTGCGAATCGCTTCGGGAAAGTTATAATACTGGCAAGAAGCTTAATTGTACGTTTTAATCGGTTTGTGTAGCACACGTACCAGCACAACCGCTCACCGGTGGAGATTTATTTGGCCAGAAAGCAGCTTACGAAATTAGCGGGGACATATCTGAAACACACGTACGTATGCTCAAACATATACAATATTCGTGCAAATTGCATGATTCTTGCAAGCACGCATTAATGAGCTGCGCGCCCTTCCGATAGTGCCTGAAAATTCTTTGCACGGAGGCCATGAATCGCTGTAGAGCTCGCGCTCTCAATCATATGCTTAGCTTTCAAGGATCATCCGGCCGGCTTCACTCGATCCTGGCTCATTTTCGGCAAAGATGTACACATATCATATATCAATATTGTACGGTAAACGTTGTCTTGTAGTGAACTTGACAACTGATGCGTACAACCAAGCGGTTCGCATAACTGAAGTACTTCTGCGTTTCGTGCGAAGCATATATATGGCCACCCATGCAAAGACGGCCGGCCGCTGTTCGGCTTTGCTGACTTTTCTTCACTCGTCCTCGGCGCAGACGATTCCAGGCGCACGGCATAAACTACGGCCAGGTGAAAAAAAATGTGTGTTAGATGCGCAGTTAATTTTAATCTAGGGAGAACCATATATTGAGGCGAATGAATTTTTAAAAGGTGCTATAGCTGCACAATTAATTCTATAGCTTAACGCGTTTGTGCGCGTTGCGCGCAAAAAGTAGAGCAAATGTGGTATCGGTACGTACGTCGATCATACTTCATACTCAAAACTGATTAGGTTCGACCTTTCCGTTATGCATATGCTGCGCACCGCGTGCAGTGAACCCGCCCGCTATCAGGGCAGATCTGCCTATCTGATAGCCAGTACACGTACGCATGTTTGTGTGCGGCATACACCGGCCAGGAACTGCGCCAGTCGGAATTAACGTTTTCTACTACGCATAGCCTTCCCTCGATCCTCGATCATCCTTTCAGCAAGGTGGAGACGCTGCATGCATGCTCGATCGTCCAGAGCTTCCTCGATCGGGCAACGAAACCAGTGCCCATATTCTACGCGGGGGCGCGTGCCCGCACCGATTTTCGTAGTCACGAGGAATTCATACGCCAGCGCACCTTTCAGTGGGGGATTAAGGTGACTGAATGCAGCGCACAGCGCTATAAGCGCGGCAAAGACGTGCAGCGAATTGCTCGCGCTGAACGACAGCGCAAATATTTTTTTTTCCATGGCGCGACGTTTCTGTTTAAATAATTTTCACCAAGCAGGAAAGCGCCCTGCACTTGCATTGACTGTTGAAGCCAAGCGCAGTGAGTACACTGAAGTCCCCTCGAGGCATCTGTGTTGTCATGAGAAGCCGCACAACTCATGTGCGGCTCTCCTTCAGTCTTTATCTCCCAAATTCCCCTCCCTACGCAGAGTAGCATGCCAGCGATATTGAAACGCCGGCTATATTCTATGTATTTCATTAAAGAGTCTCACTCTTTCTGGCGATGTGTATCGTTGAAAACATTAAACTCGCCCACCTAGCACCGCGATGTCAAGTGAACATATTCCTTGACGCTGGATTCATGATCCCTATGCAGTTAATTCCCAGCCCCCTGTATGTCACACTAAGTGAATGGGGATTAACCATCACATCACACCAACTGGCCAGCTCCACTGGCTGGAGGACCTTCTTTGAAAGGCATTTGCGTAAAAATTCTTCGTATCACTGTAGGGTATACGGCAACTTAATTGACAGCAGTAACAGAATTTTGGTTCCCGGAACACACCCATGGAACATGTAACGCTGCATCAAAAATAAGTGCAGCCAGTTTTGAGCCTTTGAGGTTTTGAGGATTGTTCTCGCAATCACTCTCCGAAGGTACCATTCCAGACGACTGGGAAGTGGGGAAGGTCGTTCCCGTCCACAAATCAGGTAGTACTGATTCACCTCTTAATTATCGCCCCATTTCATTAACAAGTGTACCGTGCAAAATCATGGAACATGTCATTTACTCTCAAATCATGCAATTTTTGGATTCAAATAATTTCTTCCATCCATCACAGCATGGATTTCGCAAGGGGTTCTCCTGCGAAACTCAACTAGCCATTTTTCTACATGATATTCACGGCAACCTTGATACTAACCTGCAAACTGACTCCATTTTCCTAGATTTCGCTAAGGCATTCGACAAAGTACCTCATCAATGCTTGCTTCTTAAACTCTACCAGTTGAAGTATACATCCGAACATAATTGCATGGATTAAAGCTTTCCTCACGCATCGCTCTCAGTCCGTCGTCATTAATAACCAACTTTCCAACCCGCTTCCAGTAACCTCTGGCGTCCCACAGGGTTCTGTTCTCGGTCCTTTGTTATTCCTCATATATATTAATGATTTACCCCAGCATGTCTCCTGTCACATCCGCTTGTTCGCTAATGATTGCGTCATTTATCGCTCAGTGACTGACCATTCTGACCAAGAATCCCTTCAGGCAGACCTGCGCCATGTGCAAGACTGGTGCTCGCAGTGGATGATGATGCTCAACTCTAACAAATGCAAGTGCATGTCCTTTCACCGCCGTCGAAATCCTCTTGTTTTCAAATACACAGTCTGCAATTCCCCAGTTGACCTCGTCCAGTCATATAAATACTTAGGAGTCACCATTTCTAATGATTTATCTTGGCGTTTGCACGTGACTAACCTGATATCATCTGCTAATAAAACACTAGGTTTCTTAAAACGTCACCTACGGGAAGCCCCACAACACGTAAGACTACAAGAGTACATCTCATTCATTAGAACTAAACTTGAATATGCATCACCCATCTGGAGCCCTTATCAAGAATATTTAACACACGCTATCGAATCTGTTCAAAACAGGGCTATCAGATTCATGCACTCCTCATACTAGTAGGACGTCAGCATATCATCCCTCAAATCGTAGTCAGGTCTAGCTAATCTTTCTAGTCGCCGTCGCATAGCCAGTCTTGTCCTGTTTCACAAGTTCTTTTATTCACCACTAAAACAAGAACCATACATTTGCGCACTTCCACAACGTAGCTCCCACCGCATCGGTCGATCATTCTCTTCCAAGTTTTGCGTCCACGAGGCCGTACCACTGTTTTTGCCAACTCATTTTTCTCTCGTGCAGCAGCTGACTGGAACGGCCTTCCCCATAATATTGCTGCCATAACATGTTCATCATCATTTTCAAGCACTGTTGATTGCTGCATTTCGTAAACCCCACCCCTTATGTAACACCCTGGAGAAGGGTCTTTAAGGAAAATAAAGTGATGTGATGTGATCTACAAACATGATTTATTACACACACTAGGCCACAACAACAAAGCAGAGGGAGTAATAAATGTTGGACAGGAACGTGCATTATTCTTTACACTTAAAAGCAGCAAACATTTTAAACACATGAAAAAACAAGGATGACAAAGCATCATACTATCAGGCTGCAAGGCCAGGTATATCCTTATGTCTAGAAACCAGATTTTAGGCAAATGCCTATTTTTTTCAAGGCATCATAGGCGCACCATTTTTACATATGAGCATGAATTAGGCGTTCACGACATGTTTAATACACATTTGATGGTCCTATAAATGCCGATTTCCAACGTTGGTGCCAAAAATGCGCTATTTTGAAGAAAATGGCCCTGATATACGTTGTGGTTTTGTTTTCAGATTCTCTTTGTTTTCGAATCCATTTCGGTTTCGAGTTGAACCCACACATGGCAACATTAAATGACTTCGTCACTTGGGTGTGGTGAACATTACTCCAACGCCGACTGTGTAGACAATGTCAACCACATCAGCCAAAAATATCGAAATAACCTTTTTCCTGTTTCTGCCATTTTGTAGTTACAGCTTGTAAACTCTGGCCGTTAAAATGGTAGTTGACCAGATGGTGCTACATTTTCGAAAGTACATGAAGTACGTAAGTTTCGTCCACATAATTCCCAGTGGGTTCAAGTTGACTTCAAATTGTCCCATAAGCTGCCTGGATAAAGTTTAACTGGATAAAATTTGCCATATTGGTAATCTGCCTTATGATCATTCGTTGTGCCTCATCTGCATGTCATCCTAATCAAATAGCCTTTGGCGGCAGTTTTCTTGGAGCAGGCCGCACTGGACAGCTGAGAGCCGTGCCAGTCGTGCGTGCATATGGAACACATTCATGCACTCAAACAATGTTTGATGCTTGTATGAATATCACTCTTCTGGCGTCACTCCTATGTCATATTATCTCAACCCTTCAATCGAAATGGTTTCCTACAAGCACACTCCTGTAACATCTGTTGGTGTGGAGCGTTCCTTTTCAGCTTACAAGCTTGTTCTCAGTGAGAAGAGGCACAATTTTGAGCCCACCAACATGGAGACGTTGCTTGTGTGCTACTGCTTTCATGACTTTAGCAGTGATTACTATATGAACGGTGTTTATTTATTATGAATCCCCAGTGGATGTACGTAGGCCCGTGCTGAACTATATAATTATTTTCGGCATATAAAGCATCACCAGCACTAAGCGGCTACATTTTTAGCATCTCGTACTTATGGTTTCCAGACCCTTTTAATAGCAAGCACCATTTTAAGTCCGCGTGACTTCCGACACTTGGAGCCACTAACTATAAAACGCAGTTTACACAAATGGTGACACATTTATTAATATTAAAGCACCGTGCATGCCTGCAATAGATAAGTTTAATTCCTATGCGGATGACTCTGAACACATGTCGGATGCTTTAAAGTCACATTTGCGTCAATTGCTAAATGCATGGCCTCTTGTTTTACTATTGTGCACGACAAGCAAATTGTTTGTTTCCAGGTATGACAACGCATTTTAAAAGGCTTTGTAACCATCTCTTTTGCTCTGCTGAAGCATGCGTGTTGTACGAAAAGCTTCACGACAGCTTTAAAAAGAGTGCTTCTAAGGTTCGCACACAATGGTTAAGATCTCAAATCATTCCAGCTGTTTTTACTTTATGGCAGATATTGCGTGCTGATGTTCGGATCTGATAAGTGCAATTTTGATGCAGTTTATAGTGCCTATTTTTCTTTTTAGGTGCCTAAAATCAAATCTTAACCACCTATTTTTGGCGCCTAAAACATGCCTTCTTGGTGCCTAAAAATCCGGCCTCTACTTATGTCTTATAAATCCCATCAACAGACTTTGTCAGCATACATGGCAATGTGTTCTCTCTTGCATTATTTGCACTAAATACTTTGAAGCATAAATGTTCCAAGAATAAAAGAAACTTTGAGATTAATGCAATATTTTCACGTAGTTGTGATGGCTGCAGTTTGGCAGTCAGGTAGACAGCAAAACGGCTTCCAAAAAAACACTGTTGGGCTCTTTCACACCCACAAAGAACTGAACGACTTGGCAGCGGCGTAGCAACAAGCGTGCTTGGCGGTCGTCCAAGACAATGCCTGCCGCTTGTGGCCGTGCTGAATTTATAACTGACGACAAACTTTTGACAATGTGACAATATGGAGCAACATCCCGTCACAATCTGAAGATTGGTGTAATTGCTGGTAACTGCAAAGAATTTCATGGCCACAAGTTCGAAAAAAAGTTAAACACACTGAAGAGCTACCTTAAAGGAATACAAAAATAAAAATACACTGAAACTACCTTCATGAACTGCACATCATACATCACTACCAGATCAATCTCTTTCCTTCTGATTGGGCACTTCACACAAGTATGAAACATTATTAATACTAAAGAAAACACATTGCAGAGACACATCATCAAGGGAGTGCAAACAATTATTCTGATCAGCCGGTGGGTGCTGACACTGCATGATATGTAGGACATCAAATACAAGTGGTGAAACAAGAAGCCTTTGGAAGTGAAAATATATACAGCCTGCAATCTCATAAATTCCAAGTACATAACAATATGAGCCGTCTACCATTTTAACATAACAAGAGCAGGTCTTTTTTGGAGTCGAATAATCCGAACTGTGTATAATAATGCTGCCAATTTGTGCTCGAAAGTACCTAGACATCTGAGGAATGCAGCCAAAGCGTGAATTGAAAATCATTTTTAGCTGCTCGGGAAATGAAGGAACAGGGTGTGGCACACCTAGAGCACATGTCTGGTAGCTGTTTGTGTGCTGAGCGCCAATATTTTTCTTGGCAAAAGCCAAATGAGCTGGGAGCTCCAAATTTCTTTCCAAGCTTCGATAGCACTGCTGCATTATGCACCGTTCAGCGACCTGCATAGGCACCAGCTTGGCTGCTGACACAAGCCGCAGTGCACGGCCAATCCCATCTTCAAAAGGAAACGTGGACACACCCCATAATGGGCCAAACATGCGCGTAGCCTTAGAAAGGTGCAGCAGCTGGTGAACATTATATGTCATAGCTGCCTCACCATAGAGCCTCGCTGCTTGCTGTACAAAAGACAGCAATAACATTTCAGCTGCACATATGTCACCCTCGCTTACAGTATCTTGCATCAACAAAAACACTGCCTTTACAAGGAGCACAAAGTGTACCATATATGGCCGAGGAAGGAGATCTGACAAACATGGGATACAGTAGAACAAAAGCCAGTACCGCCATTCTGTTGCCTTCCAGTAAGCACGTTCTGAAAGGGGTCGTGCAGTCCTTGAAAAAGTGATGGGAGGCCTAATAGTGCACAGTCGAGAGTCCAAAAGCCTGACATGCCGTCCAATGTAGAAGGCTGAGCCGGTAGCTGACAGCCACAGTTCAACCAGCTGCTTTGTCACACCCTCAAGGACACAATGCATATAGTCTGGTGGTAGGCCCCACACAAGGTCAAGGCCTTTCAGTTTGAGAAGTGAAGATGGCCCCTTGAATCCCTCAAATGTTGCATCCGGTCCCCTTGCTTGGCGCATTGCTTCTAGCACACGTCCATGTGTCCGTTCACAGGTTGCCTGGCCATGGAAGAGGTACTTGACCGTGCCTGCAAAAATTGCATAGTTCGCAGTTTCCTTATTCTAATAATATATGGCTTGCAAAACTCAGCCTGAACCTTCCACTTGAATTGGAAATGAGACCCAAATGTAATGCATACAGGTACCGCACATAAATCTGACAGCCCAACACCAAATACCAACCCAAATGCATTTGCAATATTATAAATGCATTGCGTTTATTCAATAGTGCATTCACCTTTTTGAACGTGATGGTCTACACTGGGAACAGTACTCGAGCGACTTAACATCAGGAAGTAGATCTATATTCGTGAACCTGTTTAAATGTTTAATTTCCTTGCTTTAGTTTCACCTAGCATCCTTCATGATACCATACTGACACCTAATTAATTGTCAATCAATATTACTATGGACACCTTAAGAAATGGACCCACATTGAAATAGTCAATGAAACTTACCATCAACGCATGTACCTTCCTCAAGGCACCAGCTGCACCCATAATACCCATTAAATTGCTTCATATTCAGGATGGATGCTCTTGCTGGTGAGTCCACACAACACACAACTGCATGTACTGCAGACTTCACAATTTTTCCTGAATGTGACCATACAATTTCTCCAATATTGTTCACTTCATCAACGAACCTTCGCATAAAAATGTGCATAGGTGGATGCTCCTTCGCGAACCACAGCCCTGACAGCGTGACGTGCTTCCACCGAAGTTCCATGGGCAGCTCGTTCAACATGATCTGGATAGGCCAGATTGAACTTTTCGAGGACTCAAACACAGGTGCCCCATCAGTGTTAAATGTGAGTGTGACATCACTCCATTTCATATTGAGCTGTCGCCGAATACTTTTATAGAGGTCACCGTCGGTCACATCTCTGTAGATTCCCGGCTCTCGGATCTCTGTTGAAAGCTTCTGCAGATTTTCAAAAAGAATGGAACTATAATGCCTGATTAAATCTGTTAATTGTTGCTTGAGGTCGAAAATGATGAAAAAACTTCCCATCCCTATTAAGCTTTTAACATTTTTCTTTAAGTTGCAGCCACCACAAGTTACTTCACTGTTGGCAGGAATTTCATGGGTGGTGCCAAGATACTCATGGCAATGCTGGCAGAATAAATGCAGCCTTAGTGCCTGTTTCCTTTCTTTCCACAACTTCCGTAGCAAGTAGGTAGACGGTGGCATTACTGCTTCTCCAAAAAGGGCATTCAGAAGTGTCAGGAGGCCTTTAACCTGTGACCAGGTAAGCCCTGCTGTCACAATGTAAGACAAAATTAACAGCAGTGCTTGAGATTTAGTTGTGGACTGATGTGGCAGTGTTTCCTCCGAGAGCTTCCTAAGGTATACGTCAAAGTCATCAGAAATGTTTGAGAAGTCTGCGCCCTCAGTTTCATTTTCCTCGACATCACTGTTTTCTTCCCTGTCTTCATTAGCACCACATTCCACACATTCTTCGTCAGAGCTGTCTGTGTCTTGGACATCACTGGCAGAATCGGCACTGTCATTTTCATATGTAGGAAGCATTTCATGAACAGCATCATTCTGTGCTGTCCCTGCCCAGCTTGGACTTGAACCCTCACTGTCATCAACACTTAAAGATTCATCTTCATTGTTTTCGTGCTGGCTTGAGCCAACAGCTGCTTGGTTCCAATTGTCCTGCAAATGAAAATATCAGTGATTCAAACATTTCTATCTTCACTGAGCAAATTTCATTTTTACAGCAAACAGCACTGTAGTACAGCTTGGATACAAAGTTGCTTTGTTCTCCTTCAGGCGTGCACAGATTATTCAAATTTTTCTCCTCAGCCATCCACTTTTTTCGAAAATCATGCAAACCTTAAAAGGTTTCATATGGGGAAGCTGCAGCCATGCTGACAGCCAACCCTCCTGTTGAGGAATGAGCAATTTTAGCTGGCTCTATACAGCATGAAAATGCCACTCTCCATGGGGAATGCATTTGAAGGAAGAAAGACAAAAGAGCACAAGAGATAAGGTGGAAGTGAAAAGAAAAAGCAATCAAGGGTGGTCACAGAATTAGGTGCAGTCATTAAAGAGGTGAGAGGAAAACTGATTCTGAATTCACCAAGGAAGTCAGGCAGACCTACTGACAGAATGCTGCAGTTTCTAATGTTATAATGAATTCAGCATGAAGCTTAAACCCTAAAATGTCCGCGGAGTAATGCAATCATTACAAAATGGCTTAAGAGTCATGGAATAGAGGGCACAGAAGTGGCAGCCAGATGTGCTCAAAATTTTCTCTAATCGTTTACTGTCTCCCATTCTGCAGAATACCACTCTGTCTCTGGGAACTTTAGTAAACATGCAGTGTGAAAATAATGTTGAGTACATGAACCTGCCATTAAACTTAAATTTTCTGAACATTTCCTGAGAGGAGCACTCAGCTAGTTATATCAAATGAGTCAGTGACTTCAGTCCGAATGCCTTGTCGTCCCGAGTATAAGTTGGTCCTGTTGACTGCAAACAAGTGCACGCTGTTAGTACCATAGCCCAAATAGTCGGGTACAACTTAAGAACGCTGCGGCTTTTCCCCCCTCAAAGGACCGCTTTCCAGCCAATGGTGTCGGCCCATGCAATTCACATGACACTGCTAGCATGACAATGCAGACAGCTGTATGGCACTGCTGATAAAACAGACCTACCTGAGCAGCACCTGAAGTCCTGGCTCTTTTTATTGCATTGGCCAGAGTCTGCCTGGGAACTTCAACGCTGGTTCCCTGCTCGAGGTAGCGCCGGTAGCGTTGTCGCGGCTTTCCTGGCATCGCGATATTACGCAGCTGAAGCCACCTCGGCACGCCAGTTTTGCGCGCTTTTATCGCATGTAGTACTACAAGGCTACAAGCCTCTCCAGAAAGAGCAAAAAAAGAAAATGAGTGAATAAAAATATTAATTTGGCTGTGCGCGGCTTGAGTGGCTTGAGCGGAATAAGCGCAGTAGAGCAGGCAAGCAAAAAGCTAGCTAGGTGAAAACTAGTTGAAAATATTTCCGACGCATCTCGTTCGTTCTCAAAGGTGCGGCGGACGCCACTGTGGCGACTGTAGCATAACTGTAGTAGTCTGGCAACACTCTAGTATGGCAACACTGGTATAGTAGACGCTGGGTACGTCTCGCGAAACTCTGCCGCGCATCAATCCACCACCTCGTCAAATAGTTTATAAAGGGGGTCGTGCATCAGTCATGCCGCAGTCTTGCTATCTTCTCTGAAAAGCGTTTGCAAGATGCACGCGGTACTTTTGAGAAGCTGCAAAGAGAAGTTTGCCAATGCTTATATCCCCGATTGTCCCGCAATGTATTACCGGTGACGACGAATCATATCTAGCTTGTCCGCTCGTCGCGACTAAGCCCATCTTACATGTACGAAGGATACGCGATCATAAATGCAAGTGATGACGTAATGAAACAACCCAAAAAGTCGCACAGACAGCGTCTTCAGGTCCGGTTGTGGGCGGAGAGCACCACCGTCACTCGCACCAAGTCGCATGTGCAAGCGACGCAACAGGCAGCAGATATATTGCGCATTCGCTGAGGTTTCGCCCGGCTAAGTGAAACAGTAATGCGTCACCTCGTTCTGGTCGTAATTTCTGCAAGTGTTTTCCTTTTCCAACATCTTCTTTTACATTTTATTAAACCGCTACGAATATACGCCTGAGTCATTTTACCGTGTGCCAAACAATGTTAGGCAGCTACGAAAGACACAGACTCTGTCGGTGTATGATATATATAACTGTACTGTACGAAGATGATGAGCCCGGGGAAATTAATTCCCGCCCCAGCGGGCCGCACTTCTGTGCTGGTTGGTTGGCTGAAACATATTCTTTCAGTTGCACATATTGTTCGAGGCACTTCGGTTGTGGCGGGCGCGTATCCCACCGTTTCAGGCGGACTCTAGGCGAACGCTAATCTGGTCACCGCCAACTGCCGTAAAGCGTATATGTTGCATCGAGCCTTATGTGCCACAAATTCCTGGAGCTTGTCCAGAGCAGAGCGACGATCGTGGTCTCTTGTGTTGCTGAAAGATCCTTTCTTCGGGCTCACTGTTGAAAAACTCCTCGGTTAGCGCAGCGGCTAGGAGGCGAGTAGTTAATTCGTGTGACCCTCGGTATCTCCTCCGCGGCGCATATATGGGTAGGACGCGCTTGCTCCTGAGCACGGAGACGATGAAAAGACGATTGAAAGATATGTGCTGTGCTATGGCCACTCGATTTCCCTGGCATATAAGAGGCATATATGTGAACAGACTACACGCCTGAACTATGTGAAATCGCATCAAGTCCTGTTTATGTATGGTTCACGTCGTTCCAGTGCAAATGCGCGACCAGCACTTAAAATTAGAAGGGTACAGTAAGCAATATGGAAGGGAACACGTGGCCTCCGCACTTCGCTGCCACCGACAGATGACGAGAATGGTCAGCACCAGGAGAGTGCTCGGAAAGAGCAGCCGGCCATGCTTATATTTGCATACGCCTTTACCACGGATTTTCGCCGTCTGTCCGTGGCAGCGCTTTGCGAAGCGCGGGGGCCGCGCTCTCGTGTTCCCTTTGATATTGCTTCCAGCTGTACGTCAGTTCTCTTCAACTCTACTGAAAGCTGTGAGCATTTGATATAGCTCGATCATAGCTGCATCAGCGCGTTTGTTTCCCGATAATGACCTAGCATATGGCATATGGGATCCACTGAAGCCGTCTGCAAGGAATAGACAGCACAGTGCGTGTGGCTATAGCTGTTTGCATATGGCACTTCGCAGTTGGCTTCATGCATATAAGTGTTCATTTGAGTTGAGCTTTTTCGGCGAGTACGGTCAATTGCATTGCCGTGTGCTGGCGGGCGGCTTTTTTTATCACGATCACACTCTCCAATATATGTACAATTCCTGCAGGCGCGGCCGCCTTCAGCTACCATCTGTAGCAGAGTAGGAAAATGCTGGTATTCATGTCTTAGAAACCTTGAACCACATTTGCACAAATAGGTATGAGCTCTGAGAGAGGCAGACAAGAGCGGCGGTGATGAGGAACAGGGGCTGCGGTCCACATCTGGAGATAACTGAAGTAAAAATCAGGAAACGACCGCGCTGTTCGCCGCTTCGCTGGCTTCGGCATGCATGCCAGCCTGGCCAATGTTACCAGGACGGTTTTGGTTTGAGTATCCTTGCAATCTCCGGAACAGTGAGTAACAGGTGAATTGCAAATGTATCACCAGCAGAGTTCTAACCTATCTCATATGCAAATCGTCAAAAGGGATAGGAGCATTTTGTCTTTATAGTCACGCTAACGATGCTAGCGACGTTGGTATGTGACGATATAAAATACGGCGCGACAGTCGAGGACGAATGAGACACAAAAACGACAGGACCTGCGCCGTATTTTATACCGTCAATATGAACCAACTAGCCCGCAAAAGAGTTTTACTGGTATGTGACAACTGGCGCGGTGTAGTTGTCGTCCTCGCGAGGTAAAAGCATGGGTAAAAGGCACACACCGCCGCATGCCTTACTACCCAGGCAGCACAAACCGTTGGCCCAATATTGGGAGTCTGTTGGCTATGTGTGGCCCTATACAGGGCCAATGTTGCCTTCATTGTCCCCATATTGGCACTGCCACAATGTGCCATTTCCAACACTGGCCCTACTTGTCCGATGTTTTCCCCATATTGGCAATGCCGCTTAGTTACACCTCCAACGATGGCCCTACTTGTCCGATGTTTTCCCCATATTGGCAATGCCACTTAGTTACACCTCCAACGATGGCCCTAAATGTCCGCTGTCGTCCCCATATTGGCAGTGCCACCTCATTACACCCGCAACGATGGCCTTACTTGTCCGCTGTTTTCCCTGTATTGGCAGTGCCGCTCCACAACACACCAAAGGATGTCCCTGTGATTATCTGTGGTTATTTCTCTCAATCCGTTTTTTTTCCATATTCGGACTTGTTTATTTATATATTTTTTATGACCAACAACAGCGCTAGCGTCGAACTCTGACGCGAAATTACAATAAAAAGCGCGATGTAATTGATAGCGCGAAAGTGAGCAGAGGTCAGATTCATTCACGAAGGTATACGAGTTTTGAAAAGCGGTGTCTTTGGTAATTATGGCATGCAAAGAAAAAAAGAAAGAGAGAAAGAGGTGTCACAATCAAGAAAATGAAATTTCGATTCGAGGAATGGTATAATAACGCACTAATTAACGTACTGCCTCGCATATCTCTCGCATACCTCGCATACCACAGCCTCCGATTATAGGTTGCCGGTTCAAATTCGTGTCTCAAGATATAGGCTCAACTTAACTAATAAGTTTATGCTGCACGAAACGCTGAATCGTATGACACAATCCGGAACACAATGCCTCACCCACAGGATGCTCACCCTAGAAAAAAACAAATAAATCGCTTTTTCCACTAGGTCACAAATTATTGCGTGGCGCATTTGGAGAGAAGAAACGATCTGAGTAAAACGGGATTTTGGTTTTATCGCAAATAAACAGTTGACGTGAACAACTTGCTGCACATTTACTGCGTGAAGAAGCAGCAGACGGGAAAGAAAATGTAGATGTATGTTAAATTTTAAAAAAAAATAAGCGAACAAACGGCTCTGCTTCCTGAAGCCGCGAAGCTAAGGTGGCTAGGTTTTTTTAATGTCGCAAATTGTTTTGTTATTCTGCTGAGCTTTTTGGGTATTCTATAACGACGGCTCTAGCATACGTTTTTGCTTTAAATTATCACGTTTATCAAATTAAAGATCGGAACTTTTTCCCGGTCGCATTTCCACTAGATTTTTTTTTGCCTTTTCTTTGCGCGTATCCTTAATACCAATGAGCCATAACAGGTGCATTGCTGAGTAGCGCGCCGCGTCATTTCGAGCTAGCGCAGACACGCACGGGTGGGCCGCATGACTATGGCTCAGACCGACCTGCCTACACTGGTGAGTATAAAATGTAGGGTATTCGTCGCTCTAGAAGCGAATCATTGGATTATATTCATGAATGGTGTTGCTTGGACGTATGTCATCCTACTTTGTCCGCCACAAGTATCATATATGAAACTCTCAAAGAACCCGCATTGTTCCCGCTAATTTTGTTTATTGTTTTATATTTCCGGTATTTTCATAGTAACACATTTATCTCAGCTTCAACCAAAGAGGCACACGATCGCAGAGATTACGCTAATGTTTGGAGCCGTTTTGACGAAATGCATGCCCAAGCTCCACGTTTCCACTTCCAACATCTCCGCATTGTCGTTTCCTTGCCGCTTTTCACTTGCTAAACTGCTCCTCCGGACATTCCGGAATTCTTTCACTCATTTCACCCCCCCCCCCCCCCCCATTTTTGAAGTCCCATACAGCCGCCTTTTGCCAGGCCGAGCCTCTTTGTTGGAAGAGCGCTGGCCCTCACCATGCTAGGAGTTATTTTTTTCTTTGTGATTTTAGGTACAGTGACCTTCTCAAACCTGTTTTTCCCTCGCGCCCAACTAAGCGCAACGCCGCTCATCCACCCTCCCTAGATTTTCTTCTACCCCTTTTCCAGCTGCCGTTTCTCTTGCTGCAGCAAATTCTCCGAAAAATATAAGAAACCTGTCCCATCGTCGTCTCCTCCTTTCCCGAACACTCGCCCAACGAGTATCGCCTGTAGCTAGCAAGGCGGCGAAAAGCCACACAGCCAGCGTGCCGACGAAGCATGCGCGCTCAAGCTGACGCCGTTCGTTGTCGAGAATCCACACCCGATACGATTTGACAATTATGACGGAATTCAATAGCCTGGCCTGCAAGATTCTATTTGTGAGTACCACCATACTTTTATATTGAAATGTGTTCGGAAATGAATATGGTTCTTGGCGTAATTGCCGCTTTGAATCAGCGCCGACCTTTTTTTTCTCCGGCAGGAAAAGAGAAAGCGACAAAGCACTGGCGCCAACTTCTGAATGCCAACTTTCACAGCGAAATGTCTAGCGCAAAGGCATGCACAGAATGGTGAGAACTTTATTTTTCAGCTTTGATAAAATGGATTTACCGAACGTTGACTATCTCTTCAATCACCGTGGAGGAGTGTTGTGTGGCCCGACTCATGTTGCTTTCATTACGACATTGGTCGTCTATCGTTTGTGCAAGATGAGTACCAGAAGCGCTTATTCTTCCACTTCAGCAGTTTTCTGGCCGCGTGTAATATTCCCGTGCCGGGTGCCTTTGTCTTGGCCAGTTGCAGGCGTACGAGAAAAAGCGGAATTCCTGGTCCCAGCGAACTTTATCCATGTTGTCGGCAATTTGGGATTAGAAATCAGCAATACGTTGGGAAAAAATTGTTAAATTCAATTCAACATTTTGCTATTAGTGTGGGGATTTATATTAAGAGTCATCTAGAAATTATATTTTCAACATATGTTGCGAGTACATTCTCGCACACTGCGCGCCACTAAGATCAATGTGTTATTTTATTTCTTGTCTTTTTTCTGCGATGGTTGTACTTACACTCATGATCACATCATGCACCTCTTTGCAGTTGCGATGTACAGCCAGGTCATCGTGCAAGAGCTTGGCGAGGAATTTGTTTCAAGGCACTGCAAAAGTTCTCTTACAAGAGGAGTGCAACGATTAGTGCCGATATGACTCACCGATTCAGCGGCTCCGGCACAGTGCATTTCAGGATGTACTGGCACCGTAGATGCAATAAATTTCGTTCTTTGAATCCGTTCTTTCTTTTTTGTGTGTCTGCTGACTGCTTATATGTAAAATGTTACACATACAAGCTCCGGCTGGTGGAAAACAAGCGGTATATGTCTGCATTGTTGCTGGCCAGCAAGAGGTGTGGTACAAAACTAGGTGGGACCCCCGATCGCATACAATTTATAAAAGTTAGATCAAGGGTGGAAAAGTGGGCACAAGTCGGAGTGAACCTGGGGCTATTATTGCTACTGGCGGAATGTGGGCATACTATTGGCGCGAATTTCGGGCCATTATTGACAGATCGACTGAATATGGGCATACTATTGGCGTGAGATTGGCTGAATATGGGCATAGTCTTGGCACGAACGTTGGCCATTTGTGGATAGACTGGCTGAATGTTGGGTCAATGCTGGTAGCTAGACTGGCTGAGTATAGGCACAATCTTGGCATGAATGAAGGGCCATTGTTGGAAAAAGTCTCGGATTGCTCAAATGCCAGTGTAGGACCAATATTCATGCCAATTTCCGCCACTCTTTTGCCACTGGTGGACCAATAAATTTGTGCTGCTTGGGTAACCTCGTCATATAATCAAAACAAACCACCATCTTAATTCATGCTGGCTGGCATCTAAATAGTAAAAAATCAATACAATAACAATGTTGTAGCTGCTTTGAAGTCACGCTGCCCTCATGTGACAAGGCTGTGGTAGCTTTTAGCCGGATTTCGGTTTCGGTTTCGCTCTCTCGCTGTACGAGCAACTGCGCGACCATCTGCTTGTGTTCATTGACGGCTCCGTGGTGAGCGCAGACTGCTCGCTCGCCGCAGCGTCCACCGTACCCGAGCGACGCGTGCGCTGACTGCGGCGCAGTGGAGATACTGGAGCACATACTCCTTCGCTGTGCCGCGTCTGCAGTGCCGCGTCGCGAGATTCTCGCGGCCTGCAGGGCGCTGGGAATCATCCCGGACAGTCTCGAAGCGCTCCTGTGGCCGCGCGGCAGTGCGCTCACCTGTGACAGAACAATGGTGAACCTCTGTCCGTTCATCGAGCAGGCGGGCTTGACTTCCCGCTCGCTCTCCACCAGGTAGTGCACGCGTGACACGAACGCTCCGTGGGCACCCCGGCCACTAGTGCAGTGTGCCGTGCACGCGATTAGTCCGAGACAGGACGCTACGAGCGCGCGGCTATGTGTACATACAGTTTACTTCTTTTTGTAAGTGATTGCGCGCAGTGGCCGGGAGAAACCGCGCAGGGGCAGACGTAAAGCCGCCGCCGGCACTCTCTCTCGACAGCGAGAGAGAGAGAAATACTTCACTGCTGCATTTCACGTCGGAACCGCGTATGCGCGCGAGCGTATTCGGCACGACTTGTGCCGGGCCCATGGGCGGGCCGAAGTCCGCCTGAGAAATAGAATCTTGCGCAGCGCGCCGGAGCGCTCGTTAAACACGTCCGTCCGCCGTGAGCGCTCTGGAAGCCGCTGCGCCCCTTTTTAGAGGCTCGTTTCTTCGCCTACTCTCGAGTTCTCCGCTTATAGCATGCGCTGAAATAAACGTTCCGTATGAGTATATAACGACGAAAGGAATTCCTCTCCATTCTCTTTATGAACCACAGTTGAACAGTGACGAGGTCGCGGCCGCACCCTTTGATGAAAAGTTTACCTGCAGTTTTCTACAGTGCACCCAAAAACTCAAGAGTGCAATCAACAGAAGTGTTGAGACGCGAAGCCTTCAGACAACCTCGAGCTCGGTACGCATTCCGCCAAAGCTGCAACACAGGCGCTGCGCTTCTGCGCTACATCGGAGCACGGACGTTCACTAAAAAGCACCGCCGGTTGGCAGTCTGGTGATTGTGGAGGGCCCATTTCCCAAGAGTCAGTGCGCCCTCGACAGCGGCTGAGGAGGATGGCTTGCAGAGGCTGAGCGCACTCTCTCCTAGTTCTCTTTCCATGGATGCTGCGGTCCCCGCACCACGCGCCGTTCTGCCTTGATCTCCTTCCTGTGCTACGCTCGCTTCTCTTCGGTTGTTCCCAGGCGCTCGATCGTTTCATTTGCCACACTTTTGACGCGGCCTGACGCAGACATGTTCGTGCTAGTGGAGTATGTATGCGACGCTACACTTGCAATACTGCAGCACACTGACGTCGAAAATTTCAATCCTCAAAATGTAGCGGATTTTGATGGGTCCGCTACATACCAAGCCTACTGGCAAGGCAACGATACCACCGAGGGCGGCTATTACGCTTCCAAGATTCTTCATTTGACCGGTAAGTGACGCATTATAATTTTGTTTTGTTACCCTTCTGGGTTTCTTGTGTGCAAATTAAATTACCTCAAGTAGCTCTATATCGTGAAGAATCCTTGATCACGGCCCCGCCGCGATGGCTCATATGGCGCGATCGCGGCCCCGCCGCGATGGCTTATTACTCGACTGCGGGGCCCGATCATCAGGATGCAGTGTAATGTTACAAAAGAAAAACAATTCTAGCAAGTGAGCACAACAATACAAGCACTGTACAACCTGTGGAATATACATTCTTCTGTTTACTGCTTTCACTTCATTTATGCATTCTATGATTAGCATGCATGCATGTTCGGCTAACATGTAATTTATAGGACATTGAGTTCAGCAAACAACGCTGGCCACACAATAGTTGCATGACGCTCATTTTAGCTGCAGGTGTGCATCTTTTCAAATTTCTAATAATCTCGAAATTTCCAATAATCCACAGCTTCGCAGTCATCGAAAAGTCGTTATAATGAAGTGCAAGAGAAATCTCTCACGTATGCTTAATAAGCCAGAAAAATGCGGTAACATGACTTGTCGAATCTTCCTTGCTTGCTTACCAGCCGCAGTAAATGTGTTTTCAGTATTTTAGTTCTTTTCGGCGCATGTGTGCAATTCATTGAAAACACATTAAGAGCGCAGTCAGTACAGTTCCAAGTGCACGTGCTCAAATGTTTAACCTAAAAGTGGACGAACCTGTACTTTATTGTAGTACAATTCTGCGACCTTGGCAAGTGACTTTAGATGTTGCATTTATGGCGGTGATGGATCACTGCTTCAATCAGCGAAACTTGTGTCATGATCGTCTTAAGAGAGAGTAGGAATGCTGCAGTGTTTTGCTATCTCAAGCACGTTTTTCTCTTTCAGAAACGGATGAAGAAATGAAAAACTTCACCGAAAAGAGGCGCAGGAGACCTGTGCTGCCGAACTGTGGAAAAAGAAAAGGAAAGGACAAGGTACCGTGACTGCAGCATGTTTGCCACAGTTGTTTCATTTATGCCTTAATACCTCTAAATATTATCATGTGTGTTATTTTCCACTTAACGTCATCTTCAACGAGCGGGGAGCCGATCGCCGGCAAAGAGGAAGAGGCTCGGTGAAAAAAACGCTCGTGAGCCCGGCCGCGACCGCTTGGACTGTACCTGGCGCCTGCTCTCCTGTGGTCTCCAGTGTCCCCACGACCCGCGTCGTTTGAACGACCCGTGACATTCTGGTGGAGGTGCTGTCTTATGCGACGCCATCCCCTACCTCCCGCTTCGCAGAGTCCCATTCCCAGCCCGGGCCGCCGCCCCTCCGCTGAGGAGGCCGAGATACGTGCCAGCAGGCGAATTCAAGGACTCGGCCCCGAATTCGGCCTCTTGCCGCACCTTACAACAAGGTCCGTTCCGGCAGTGCACATGGCTCGGTCTACCGTGAGCCAAGGCCAGCAGACGGATTCTTCGCCCGTGCCTGCCGTGGTTTACGCCCCTGTCGCTCCTCGTTCAGCTCTCCCGTTCCGTGGTGAAGCCTCCGAAGACATCGACGATTGGCTTCAGCACTATGAACGCGTGGCTCGCTACAACGGCTGGTCTGCGGAACATTGCCTGCAAAACTTGTATTTTTGCCTTGAGGGCACTGCCTGTCACTGGTTTGAGAACCACGAGCACACCCTTACGTCGTGGGATACTTGCAAGGCACAACTGCGACTCACTTTTGCTAACCAGCATCGCCGCCAACGCGCAGAGGACCTCCTGCAAACCAGGTTCCAGGGACCCGATGAAACCGTCACAAGTTTCGTCGAAGACGTGTTGCGCCTTAGTGCCCGAGCCGATCCCCGCGCCACGGAGGATAAGAAGGTGCGCATTCTTATGCGAGGAGTGAAGTCAGACATTTTCGGCGGTCTCATTCGGGACCCTCCCACAACCGTGGCCGGCTTTATATCCGAGGCGACTAACATCGAGCGCGCCCTGGCAGCCAGAGCAGATCATTATCGTCGGCTTGCTGGAGTTTCTACCGCTTCCAGTCTTTGCGCTGACCACCCGGGTGGCTTACCCGTCGACGCCATGAACCTACGCGAGGTCATCCGCGCAGTTGTTAGGGAGGAACTCCTGAAGTGTCTGCCACCCACCGCTTCCTCCTCTTCGTCCCCCTTCACGGAGGTCGTCCGAGAAGAAGTGCAACGTGCACTTTCTCCTCGCTGCACCGTCACCCCTCCTCCGGCACAGCCCGCCGTGACGTACGCCTCCGTCGTCCGTCGCTCGTCGCCGCCACCGCTCGACCACCCGTCCCCCCCTCTGCAGCCATTGTCACCTCCTGCGCCTGTGTCATCCACTCGTCTCCCACAGCGTGGACCAAGCAAGGCCGACGCGTGGAGGACCCCCAATGACCGTCCGCTATGCTTCCACTGCGGGGAAGCCGGTCACGTCTATCGCCGCTGCCCTTATCGTGAGCTCGGTCTTCGCGGATTCCGACGAGATGCGCCCCGGCCCCGGTACGGCGAACAGCCTCGGGAAATTGAGGAATTTCTGCGCCATTCCCCGCCACCTGAGCGGCCTTCTCGTCGTGCGTTTCGCTCGCCGCCGCCGCGCCGCTTCGATTCCCCTCTGCGCGACCGTCGCGGAAGCCTTTCTCCTCGTCGGGAAAACTAAGCCCGGCGACGCCTGGAGGTGGCGTTGCCGACCGAGAATCTGTAAAAGAGCCTCCACGTACGACGTCCCGCTCCCCCTCACCGACCGACGACCTTTCCGCCGATCCTATAGCCGCCTCTGATCGCCCAGTGTACAATAATCTTGACGTCCTTATCGACGGCCACGCCACGACCGCCCTCGTCGACACCGGCGCCGACTACTCCGTTGTGAGTGGGGAGCTGACCCGTCGCCTTCGCAAGGTACTAACGCAGTGGGATGGCCCACAAATCCGAACCGCCGGAGGCCACCTCGTCACCCCGGTAGGCCGCTGCACTTCTCGCGTTGAGATTAACGGTCTCACGTGCCCCGTTACCTTCGTCGTCTTGCAGCGCTGCTCGAGAGATATTATTCTCGGTATGGATTTTCTGACCGAGTTCGGCGCTGTTATCGACCTCGCTGACTGCCGCCTCACCCTTCAACGACCTTGCCTTGACCCGCCGAGCTCCGAGCCGACGTTCTCCGAGGCGCGCATCTTAGCGGACCACGTGACTTTGCCGCCTGACTCGAGCGTGTTTCTGCTGGTCGAGTCCGCACCGGTTGCCTCTGGCGAAGTTCTTCTTGAGGGTAGTGTGCAGCTGCTTCTTGACAGGGGTGTTGGTGTTGCTAGAGGTGTCACGCGTCTTCACTCTGGTTGCACCCAAGTCCTCGTCACGAACTTTCGCAGCGCTCCGCAGCACCTCACCAAGGGCACAGTAATCGGCCTTATCGAGCGCCTCAGCGCCCCTGTCGACGCTGCGACCCTGTCTGCGGCTCCTTCCTGTCCGCCCTCTCCCCAACACTCGGTGCCGCCTTTAGGTGTCAGCATTGCACCGCAGCTCTCTGCTCAGGAGAGAGACGAGCTCGTCGCTCTGCTGGGTGAGTTCCACGACTGCTTTTCTACGTCACCTGGGGTTCGCCAGACGCCAATAGCCAAGCACAGAATAATTACCGACGACGCTGTCCATCCTGTTCGTCAGTCACCTTACCGAGTTTCGTTGAAAGAACGTGAAACCATACAACATCAAGTGCGCGAAATGTTGGCTGATGACATTATCCAACCATCTCACAGCCCGTGGGCTGCTCCGGTGGTGCTAGTGAAGAAAAAAGACGGCACCCTTCGCTTCTGTGTTGACTACCGGCGCCTCAACAGAGTCACGAAGAAGGACGTATATCCACTTCCACGCATCGATGACGCTCTTGATCGCCTGCGCCATGCCCGTTACTTTTCGTCCATCGACCTTAAAAGCGGGTATTGGCAAATAGAAGTGGATGAGCGCGACAGAGAGAAAACTGCTTTCGTCACTCCAGATGGACTTTATGAGTTCAAGGTGATGCCCTTCGGACTCTGTACAGCTCCAGCGACCTTCCAGCGCGTTATGGACACCGTGCTCACCGGCCTCAAATGGCAAACATGCCTTGTCTACCTTGATGACGTCGTAATTTTTTCAAGCACGTTTTATGAACATCTGGTGCGCCTAAAAGCCGTCCTTCAAGCTATCAGAAACGCCGGCCTCACCCTGAAGCCTACGAAGTGCCAGTTTGGCTATGACGAACTGAAGTTTCTCGGTCACGTCGTCAGTCACGAGGGCGTCCGTCCTGATCCAGATAAAACTGTGGCCGTCGGTTCCTTCCCGACGCCGTCAGACAAGAACGCCGTGCGGAGATTCCTGGGCCTCTGCGCTTACTACAGACGCTTTGTTCCCAACTTTTCAGATATCGCCGCGCCGCTTACTCGCCTCACGAAAGAGTCCGTCCACTTCCAGTGGTCTGATGAAGAGCAGATTGCATTTGACCATCTGAAACGGCGCCTGCAGGCTTCCCCTGTACTAGGCCATTTTGATCAGGACGCCGTGACTGAGGTCCACACTGACGCTAGTAACACGGGTCTCGGGGCCGTCTTGATCCAACATCAGAATGGCGCCGAGCGTGTCATCGCATACGCCAGTCGTGTTTTATCGAAGGCAGAAATCAATTACTCGACAACCGAAAAAGAATGCCTCGCAGTAATTTGGGCGATCACAAAGTTCCGACCCTATCTGTACGGACGCCCATTCCAGGTGGTCACAGACCATCACTCCCTGTGTTGGTTGACCAATCTAAGGGACCCTGCAGGCCGACTTGCGCGGTGGGCTCTCAGACTGCAATAATTCGACTTTACGATCGTCTACAAATCTGGTCGCCGACACACTGATGCTGACTGCCTGTCCCGCGCTCCCGTCGAATCTGCGCCTACTGATACGGACGACTTTGACATCTTCCTAGGTACTCTAGGTCCTGTAGATATGGCTGCGCGGCAGCGACTCGACCCCGACCTTCGCGCCGTGATCTCACATTTGGAGGGTCAAGGAGGCGTAGTTCCACGTCCTTTTGTGCGCGTACTGCCTCATTTATGCCTCCGAGACAACATTCTTTATAAGAAGAACTTTGCCGAGAGCCCGAGGTCATGGCTATTGGTTGTGCCCACTGATCTACGCGACGAAATTATGGAAGCGTCTCATGATGACCCCTCCTCAGGACATTTGGGGTTCAGTCGAACGCTCGCGCGAATACGGTCGAAGTATTATTGGCCACAACTTGACAAGACAGTTCGCCATTACACAAGAACCTGCCGCGAGTGTCAACGGCGCAAGACCCCACCCATGAAGCCTGCGGGACTCCTTCACCCCATCACGCCACCGCTCAGTCCGTTCCAGCAAATTGGTATGGACCTACTCGGACCTTTTCCTCAGTCGCGATCGGGGAACCGCTGGATCGCAGTTGCGACGGACTACCTTACGAGGTATGCCGAATCACGTGCTCTGCCGTCATCAACGGCTTCGGATGTGGCAAAGTTTTTCGTCGAGTCCGTTGTTCTTCGGCACGGTGCCCCAGAGGTCCTTATCACTGATCGTGGTGCCGCGTTTGTGTCCGAACTTCTTTCCCAGATACTGAGCTTAAGCCATACCGCTCACCGCAAAACTACCGCATACCACCCGCAAACAAACGGGCTGACCGAGCGCCTTAACAAGACCTTGGCTGACATGCTCTCAATGTATGTAGACATCGAGCACCGAACCTGGGACGAAGTGTTACCTTACGTCACTTTTGCGTATAACACCGCAGTTCAAGAAACTACCGGATTTTCACCATTTCGCCTGGTGCACGGCAGGGAAGTCACTACCATGCTCGACGCTATGCTGCCCCACCAGCCTGACGTCTACACTCACGCCGATGCTCAACTCGTCGCCCAACATGCGGAAGAAGCCCGACAGCTGGCCCGCCTCCGCATCCAAGCCCGCCAGCAAGTCGATGCTCGGCAATACAACCAAGGCCATCGGGATCTTCAATTCAATCCTGGTGATCGCGTGTGGGTGTGGACTCCAATTCGACGCCGTGGCCTTAGCGAAAAGCTGCTCAAAAGATACCTTGGCCCGTACGAAGTGGTTCGCCGTATAGGCGAGTTAAATTACGAAGTGTTGCCGATAGTAACGCGTGCGTCCCGCCGCCCGCCTGCCTCGGAGGTTGTTCACGTCACTCGCCTCAAACCGTACTGTGACCTCTCGGAGCACGTGGCCTAACTCTTCGCGCCTTACGCGTTTTTCAGCGCTAATTTTGCTTCTCTGCGCATCGGGACGATGCGCCTTTCGGGAGGAGAGCAATATCATGTGTGTTATTTTCCACTTAACGTCATCTTCAACGAGCGGGGAGCCGATCGCCGGCAAAGAGGAAGAGGCTCGGTGAAAAAAACGCTCGTGAGCCCGGCCGCGACCGCTTGGACTGTACCTGGCGCCTGCTCTCCTGTGGTCTCCAGTGTCCCCACGACCCGCGTCGTTTGAACGACCCGTGACAATATTGGCTGAAGGCTTCACTTCAACAGGCACCAGATTCCTGGCCTTGGGGAGGGATGACAGTAGCACTGCTTTTGCGATTAAATGTCCATTATGCGCTTGTGCTTATTCAAACCAGAACTTGCGATTAAGGCGTTTTCTGAACTCACCAGCGCAGTCACCTTCACTTTGCCAATACCCATTCTATACCAACAAGCTGCTTTAGTCAAAGTGCTCACAGCAACTGATGGGAGGTTGGTCATATACTATTTTCCTTCCTTTGTTTGTATGGTTTTTCAATGTTGCTGCTGTTTTTTACGCCAATAAAGTCATCCCATAGTACAGTGGCAAGCTGGGCTAATTGGTGGTTGTCCAGCTTGGGAATGTGGTTAGTGCGCTAGAGAACAGATAACAGAAGCAGAAGTGGACAGGATGCATGCAAGCTCACAGCTGAGCTGTACTTCACGAAAGATGACCGAGTCAGTTGTTGTCTTCATGTGCTGGAGACGCGCTGTCAGTGTGCTGCCCATACAACACCTTGGGTGCATGAATTATACCATTGGAAAGGGGCTGGCTGGTCTTGCCTGTTCTGTTGGGCAGCACAAGAGTGGAGCACAAGCAGGACTTTCCTATTTTTTCGACAAAATGATCGGACTCAACAAGCCACTTGGTGGATGCGTCACCTCTTGTCCCGACACCTTGTCTAGACTTGTGCTTAGTGCACAGTTCTCAAACAAACAAACAGACAAACAAAAAAACAGAAGAGCACCGTACAGGGCTTTGTGTCATGCCTGTAGCATATGCAACCACAGCTCC
Organism: Amblyomma mixtum; assembly: GCF_055824585.1. Classification (NCBI taxonomy): domain Eukaryota; kingdom Metazoa; phylum Arthropoda; class Arachnida; order Ixodida; family Ixodidae; genus Amblyomma; species Amblyomma mixtum. Next base: position 2,746,395 of record NC_143017.1, read on the forward strand.
CAGAGCACTGCTCCTTGTGAGGCTTACCAATGAAAAGCGGCAGCTGCCAGTTAGTTCATTGCTAATGAACAAAAGGATGGTGAAGTGAAACTGAATGCCGTTTACTCCAGTACAGTGCATTGCCTTTCATGGCATGTATTTTTGATGGCTGCATCAGATAAAAAGTTTTGCACATATCTCCGTTATTTTTTATGACTTCCTTAGGTAATGACATTCGTTTTGTGGAACGGGGGGAAGGGGTTGTCGTAAAGCCTTGAAGGCATTTGTCGCTCTGGGCTCCTGCAAGGCTGCAGCTGAGTTTGCGCAGCGCTTCCTCATTCGCGTTAACCAATTTGGGGGGGACACTGTTGTTCATTGCATCTGTTACATGAATGATGGTGAGGTAGGATTGTAGCTTGTTCATGGCATGTGCTTATGGTATACAGGATGTTTCACCTAAGACTTTCTGCTATTTTTAAAAATGGTCTTTTTGAGCGAGAAGAGTGCTTTTGTCAACATAACATTGTCAGCAGTGTAGTACATCAGAATACAGCTTAGACGTGCTGACTACCAGGCTGGTTTACTAATTTTAAACAGTTAACATTTTAATTATTACTGTTGAGCTCCTTAATTATTGAGAGGCATGTAGCCCACCGTAAGTAATATCCATATCACTTTTTAGAATTTCAAAAAGGCAGTTGTCTCAGCGCTGTGGCCTTGCAGGTTTTGGCTGAATCACACCAAAATACATGTGCTTTTGAGAAGCTTTGAAGCAAAGCAAGCTCTCTATTGCATGTAACATGTTGAAGTAGCCAAAATTTGTTATGCCACAGCATCAAGGATAACCACATTTTCTAAAAAGTGATATGGATATTACCTGTGGTGGGCTACATGTGTCTCAGTATTGAGGAGCCTAATAGTAATAGTTAAAAGGCTAACTATTCAATATTATTTAACCAGCCTGCTACTTAGTACTTGTTAGTTGTATTCAAAGAACTGCACTGCTCACATTGCTCTGCAGAAAAAGCGCTCTTCTAACTCAAAAAACCTATTTTTAAAAATTGCAGAAAGTCTTAGGGTGCTTACATGAGGCGCCCTGTACAATGAGTCGTTCTGATTTAATACTTTCAAGGAGCCAACGAGGAAACATGTAAATGGACTGCAGTGGCATGTTGCAATGTGAAATTATAGTTGCTTTTGATAAATGTCAAATTACAGGTACCACCATCAACAAAGAAGGTGCGCAAGGAAGTGCAGCAGAAGCACGAGCAAGAGCTGCTGCACGACCTGCAACAGGACCTGCAGCAGGACCTGCAACAGGACCTGCAACAGGACCCGCAGCAGGTCCTGCAGCAGGACACCTTAGGAAAAACCTGCGCAGCGTTAAAAGAGCAGCTGCGTGCCATGCAGGTAGAGCTCACTGAGCTCAAGCATCGCATGGCTGAAAGAGCTGCCGTTGACGCTGCCCCTCATGACACCTGTGCATGCACACAGGAGGTGGAGGAATTGAGGAGAGAGGTGAAGGAGCTGCGGGCTCTGAATGCAGACCTGCAGAGGAGTCTGACACAAAAAATATTTGCATGTGGTGGGTGCATTATTTGGTTATATTTTTTGGTTACCAACGTTAGCCACTCTCAAAATGTGCATTTACATAGTATGTAAATGCATGCAAAAAAATGCAGTTCAGTGTGCTGAAGAACAATTTACTTCAAAGTTCCCACCACTGTTTCTATTTGGCGTCTGTCAAGAACTGCACAGTAGTGGTGGCATGTTGCAATTAGGGGTAGGATAACGGATTGGAGATAATGGTGGTAGGGTGTTCAGCATCAATTTTAGGCTCTTGTTGCATCAGATGTGGCCTATTTTGTGATGTTTCAGAAAGCAGAGTTATCTATGCTGCATCACTTGATGTGCGGGTCAACGCAGGAGCACATGGGCCGACTCAAAGGCAGAAAGGCAAGTGTGCTTTCTTGGAAAACATTCATGATCGTGTGCTGTTGAAACCTAATTGCAATTGCTAATTGCAGTCAGGCACCTACAATAAGTAAAAAGGGTAACGACTAGAATTTAGTAAATCACTTAAGTGCCTAAGTCATCGACTATGCTTATAAAACGACTATGCAAGCAGCTGTGTGAAATTGCATTTGCTGTAGCACCTGAGACAGTTTGCTTTTTAGGGATCCTTAACGTGCTGTATGAAGTCCAAAAGTGTATCTTAATTAATTCTACCTCTCTCACAGCGTTGCTCCTAGCAATGCGATCTACTAGGAGCCAGAGTGGCTCACTGGATTGGGCTAAATGCAGTGAAAATATAAATGGAAAATAGAATGGAAAAACTCCATAATGCAGTAAAGGCAGTTGTGAATTGCGACTCCTTGTTTGGTGGGCTAAAGCATTCGTCATGTTGGTAATGCATGTTGTAGAGCCCTCGGCAAGTGGATCCTCAAGGGCTGCAAGCAGCATCAGCCGCCTGGACCATCTTGGTGAGCACATTTGCTTGTGGTGCATACTACGATGTTAGAAGTAGTGCTTAAATCAGTGACCATGCTTTTAAGCTTTTGCACATGGCTGCTAGATGTGCACATGGCTGCTGGATGTGCAGGTCTGAGAGATAGTCAATAAAATAATTGCTTTCCTCTCATTTATGCTTGGAAAGAGTTGCTTTGGTCACTTTCAGTGCCACGGCTGTCATATTGGCCAGATCTCGGTTGCGCACATTTTCTTCACAGTCCTTTGAAGTTTCTGGTTAGGCATGCTTTAACGAGTGGTCAGGCTCCTTAGCTTGGTTTCCTTGAACTGATGTTTTGAAAGTTTAAGGGGGCTCTAATAAAGTTGCAGTATGCCTGGGATGTTAAAGGCTGCCACTTCAAGAATATCTTCCAGCAAGAGTTTTAGCGATGCTTTTCGCAGAGCCTGAGTTATCTCTATTTAAAATTTGGATCTCAGCGTTTCGTGCCTCTTTGTGTCCTTTTCTCACTATCTGCATGCTGAAAGGTCAGTGCTATTTCACTGGCCCCACTTCAGATGTGCACTGGGATTCTGAGCTGCCTGATGCGCCAAAATGCCGTGGCTTACTGGCCGTGTCCATGGTACCTGCCTAACATCTAGAAGAATATAAAACTAGTAGCTAGCCATCACTGAACCGGCATATGCAGGAGCGTGTAATGGAGGAGGGTGCGAGCATAAAAAAATTTCCGGAAAGGGCTCTCCCACTTTCGTGCATGATTGTGGATTCTCTGCTGCATGTAGAAGTGTGTTATTTGGCTCAGGTGTTTGTGACAAAATAGTCCAGTGATTGGACGACTTGATGTGCTTTTCTTGGAAGGTGTTTCAAAGCGCCTTTAAGATGCAGACTTCACAGTCCAGATAAGGCAATTTGCATATTGGGTCTGTTTTAGTTAAATGCTTTGCATAAGGGTATTCAGATATATGCACATTGTGGGGCACCCAGCAAGTCCTCCAGCGCTTGTCTTCATCGTCCTTTCAGTCCTCGTGTGTTTTTAGCGCTATTTTTTCAATCATGAACTTTCACCAACTAGCCCAGCTTTCTGCTTTACTAAGTCCTCCAAACAGGGATGCAACAAGTTGCATCAGTTTAAGCTGTTCATGTGAGCATAGACGCTTGTGATATGCACTGATATTTTTTATGCTGACAGCTGTGTTTTCCTCCATCACTTCGTGCCTTGCGGCTCAGTCTAGCAGCTTGCTAAAATCACGTGTTGTGGGGGTCGCAGTGCACATAGATGTTATAGCACAAAGCAATAATTTATTCTCTAGGGCTGTTGCATTAATATATGCTTTGTGTAGTCACAATACATTTTAAATGTGCCAATTTTACAGCACGGGCCCCAGCAGTGCTGCCCACCTTGGCTGGGACGGCCGCTGTTGCGACTGGCAGCCCACAAGAACCAGGTGAGCAGCTTGCAGTCGGACATGTTCATTGCTGAAACTCAGCATGACAAAGCTGCAATAGTTTTCACAGTAAAAGGAGTCAATTTCCGTTCTATGCCTTGCGGCTCAGTCTAGCAGCTTGCTAAAATCACGTGTTGTGGGGGTCGCAGTTCACATAGATGTTATAGCACCAAGCAATAATTTTTTCTCTAGGGCTGTTGCATTAATATGCTTTGTGTAGTCACAATACATTTTAAATGTGTCAATTTTACAGCACAGGCCCCAGCAGTGCTGCCCACCTTGGCTGGGACGGCCGCTGTTGCGACTGGCAGCCCACAAGAACCAGGTGAGCAGCTTGCAGTCGGACATGTTCATTGCTGAAACTCAGCATGACAAAGCTGCAATAGTTTTCACAGTAAAAGGAGTCAATTTCCGTTCTATGCCTTGCGGCTCAGTCTAGCAGCTTGCTAAAATCACGTGTTGTGGGGGTCGCAGTTCACATAGATGTTATAGCACAAAGCAATAATTTTTTCTCTAGGGCTGTTGCATTAATACGCTTTGTGTAGTCACAATACATTTTAAATGTGCCAATTTTACAGCACGGGCCCCAGCAGTGCTGCCCACCTTGGCTGGGACGGCCGCTGTTGCGACTGGCAGCCCACAAGAACCAGGTGAGCAGCTTGCAGTCGGACATGTTCATTGCTGAAACTCAGCATGACAAAGCTGCAATAGTTTTCACAGTAAAAGGAGTCAATTTCCATTACGGGTCTGTTTCCTGAATGCTTTGCACTAAGAGTACTGCAAATCTCCGTTTCAGGGCCACCAGGAAGCCCCATTAGGGCTGTAGCAAGCTGCAGTGGCACAAGCCATTTAGGTAAGCACATACTTCCAGCGTGCAGCGTGCACTTTATTGCTAGGAATGCTCAGCCGCATAGCCTCATCCCTTTTGTCTTAGCTATAAGCTACTTCATCAAATTGCATGTTGTAGGTGTCACCATGCATGTAGATCTTAGAGCTTAAAACAAGTGCTCTTGGAAGTCACCTTAAGGTGAATTCACACGGTGGACTGAATTGCAAATCTTGAGGGTGAACTGTGCATTATGTGGCTTGACGTCACGAATTGACGCCAACCAATGGGTGTCTGCAGAGGGAAAGAGGAGGGCGTTTTTTTCTATTAGGACAAGATCTGCTGTTTTCATCTCATGCGTGAATGCTTTCAGCATGCGGACACTGCCTTTACTTGAGGTGATGCTATAGATCTTTTTGCGACCTCATCCGTTGTGTGAATATACCTTTGATGTGCATTTTGGTGTAAGGACATGAACTCTAACTGTACCTAATTCACAGAACTGGCCCCAGCAATGACATCCATCGATGGGGCGAGTGGCAGTGGGCCAGACGAGTTTGGTGAGCGAACCTTCTTGTGATGCGTGCCATTTTTTATTTTTCATAATCAAATCGGCCTAAGAAAATGTTCACTGCAAGACAAAGGATTTGTGCAATGAGCACCTGTTAACCTTGTCCTGTGCCACTTGAGGGCGCCTTATCCCCTGAAGCTTCTAGTCTCATCCTTCCACCATCTCTGCTGTGCCCCTAACTTTGACTGCATTTACCTTTTCTTCAAATTGGTCACATACCCTTCCCAGGCCCCATTTCTTTCTGTACTTTTTATCTCCACTTTGTGTCGCTCTCCTACTCTACTGTGTGATTACATCTATACCTTTCGATAGCTTGCCGTCCTGCCTTCAGTTGCATTTCAAGCCTTTTCATTAAGCTTCATGTTTCTTTCCCATAGTTATCTAATAATTAAAAGCTTTTTAATTGATTGACATCCCATTTCTTGTGAATTAACAAAATATATTAGCATTATTCTGGTCGTCTGGTACATTCAAAGTTGTTAGGCGTTGTACCGTGTACAGGTTGAAAAGTTTTCTGGCACAGTGTTCCTGCTGTCCTTCAGCAGATGGTGGTGGTAGTGGTTTATTTAAAAAATAAAAAGTGAAGCAAAAGAGTGTTGCCGGCCGCGGCAATTGCTATCTAATATCTTAAGCACCCGAGCTGCAGCCGGCGGAAATGAAAGGGAAAGGGAGAGGCTAGTGAGGTGAAGTATAGAGGGGAGCGACAGCAAGAAAGGACAGGGTAGAGCTTTGTACACTAATTCAGCAGATGCGCAGTTAATTGAACCTGACGTCTTTTTTTTTTCTTTTTGCATTGCCTATGAGGCTTGCTGTACTGCCCCTTTCATTTTTGGCAGGATATGCGATTTTTCTCAACTGCTCTCGCTCCGCAGTGTTCTGCTGTGTCTTTAAGGCTCGTTTATGGGGGTTTAACGTCCCAAAGCGACTCGGGCTATGAGGGACGCCGTAGTGGAGGGCTCCGGAAATTTCGACCACCTGGGGTTCTTTAACGTGCACTGACATCGCACAGTAAACGGGTCCCTAGAATTTCGCCTCCATTTTAAATTCAACCGCCACGGCGGGGTCGAACTCACGTCATTTGGGTCAGCAGCCAAGCGTCATAACCACTGAGCCACTGCGGCCACGGTTGTCACTTGTCACTTAGCCCTCATTACTTCACCAGTTATCTTTTTAGCCATCAGTGTTAGTGTAGCAGCCGATCAACTCTTCACTGAGATGTGTTTCTCAGATTAATGTTTCTACAAGTTTTAATACAGCATAACCCTGCTGATGTACTCCTCACGGGACTAAAAAAAATTAGCTGTGGCTTAGCTCAGCTATGCCAGACATACGTAGCGAGAGGTAATGGACCTTCAGAGGCTAGGCGAACTCGTTGAGCTGCATCTTTACGGCGTCGCTTATTGAGACGTTTTCCGTGTTCTTCCTCGGTCTCGTCGCCTTTGCCTTGTTTCGTTCCAACAGCTAAGCCTGGTTTGTTTCAGCCTCTCCGACTCGCTCTCCATCTCTGGCCACAACAGCTTCAACGAACCACCCTCTTATACAGGCCGCTACGTGTGCCTGCTGCTCATTTGTTCATAAATCTTTAATCACAAGGATGACCTGAGGCCTAAGGGGGAAGTGGGTTGGTTAGGTGAAGGTGAGGGTGTCGGTCTCTGACATGAAGTCTAGCAGGGCACTGAGCTTGCGCTTGGCGTCGGTACTGGCGGCCGTCCAGTCTTCGTATGTCTGGATGTGGTAGGCAGAGGTGTAGCAGGCGCAGAGGCTCGCAGTGCCAGGACAGGTCCAGATCAGGTGGTGCAAATCAACAGAGTCAGCAGGGCAATTGGGGCAGCCGATCCTGGTTCGGTGCCATCGACTCGGGATGTCCGGGGTGTACGCTGCACCGGCTCGCACCTTGTGAGCGAGAACTTGGGCCGGGCGAGAAAGGCCAGAAGGAATGGATGGAGTAATCTCTGGGACAAAGTCCCACGACAAACCCCTCTGCTCTTGTTAAAGGCGTGTGATGATAGAGTCAGGTATTATGAGCGGGATGGGAGAACAATAAGGGTGGTCCGAGTTGGTCGGCTCACGTTAAGGCAATGCCGACGGTCTTCCTCTAGCTGCGCTCCAGCAGCCTCGTGGGCAGTCCTGTTCCCGGTCCCTTGTGCGTGATCTCTGGGTGTCCAGTGAATGCATACGGAGACTTGGGAGGTCTCTTGCTGTGCCTGCTGCTATCTCTGGCTCTCCTCCTCCTCTGACGTTGCACCAGATGGCGTGGCTCCATCTGGCAATGGTTGCTAGGCAGCGGCGCAAGAAGCGGTGTGACCACGGCGTGACCACCGCCGCAGTGAAAATGCTACTTTGCGACCAATAGCTCTTGCTACAAAAAAAAAATGCAAGAGCGAGGAAACATTAGAGGCAGGAAGTAGGACAAATTGAAAAATGACAGAAATGAAGAACTAAACACATTTATTGCAGTGCTGGCACTTGAAAAAATCATGCAGCATTGTCTGCTGCATTTTCTTACGTCCGGTGAGGACTACTCATTTCTCCAGAATTTACGGGGCTATGTGGCTGTTGCGATCGTTGCAAACATACTTTCTGAGAATGTCTAATGCCGCTACAGCCAACATAATGGTTGGTTCCAGCGGAGGCTAGCCCTCTTCCTCTTTGTTGCCACTGCTGTGTGCATCCAGAAGTCACAAAAAGATGTGATGAGGTGCGGAAGGACAAAATCAATCGCGCCAGCCACACTAACACTAGCAGCACAATTACAAAGAAACAAGGATAGGTCAAGAAAAAATTAGATGTGGTTTAGCTCTGATTAAACATGGCGAGAAGCGGTAGCTTCATGTGGCTGCGCTTTGCAAAGCTTTGTTTGTTTCTTGTTTCTCGGCTTGTTTAAAGATTGTTGTTTTTTTGGACTTTGCCACACGTAGCTACGTGAAACTACTTCTTCTCACCAGGTTTAACCGAAGCTAAACCACAGCTGATTTTTTCCTATACCCGCGGTGTTAGATTTTCTGCGTGTGGAGCGCTAATCTTCCTCTTTGTATTCTTCGTCTTCCTCTTGTTATTCCTCTTCTAACTCCTCTCGAAATCGCCTGTCACCGATCAATCATGAATCGCTCGAATCAAAAATTACCATGATATTGCATGAGCAGCTCTGTAACCTAGCAGTTAGTATACAGGAAGCACATATACAGGGTGTCCCAGCTAAAAGTAACCAAGCTTGTAAAAAAGAGGATGATCCCTAGCCGAGTGAGACCAACTGAGGGTTGTTGCCAGTCGCGCGTCCTAGTCTGCAGTATTTTTTTATTATGCAAACATGATTAATTAGCAGAGACTAATTAGCTAACTTTTTAATTATTGCCTTCAGGAAGAAAGTGTCAATGCAGGAGTTGTAGATCCCTTAGAAAAATAACCGTTTGCCGTGTTTGCAGCCAAGTACCACTGATACAGCTTCTTTTATTTGACTTAAAAGAAAGCCCGCGAAATACAAAAAGAACCACGTGATAGGGAAGCAGTTTCAGCGCTCCCAGATGACCGGCCAAGCAAAGACATTCGCTTATCTTTGCAACGTTGTCCCGCACGGGATTCGGCGTTTTGCGATGGTTGCGAGATATACACCAGCAACTCTCGTATCGGCGCTAGGGCGACCGTTTCTTCAGCGCGTGACGGTGCAAGTTCGGTGGCACGGCCACATTCCTATCACTCAAGGCGAGGTTTCGCGTGAAAAAGCGCTCCATGCGAGCCGCGCTTCACTTCCTTGAAAAGCAGCACCCGCTCACTTTCCATGACGCATAAGCAGTTCCTGGCGCATATCTCGCCACCACCTCAAAACGCCAAACGCTGTTCGGGACAGCGTTGCAAACATAAGTGGATGTCGTTGCTTGATCGCTCATCTGGGAGCGCTGTAACTGCTTCCCTATCACGTGGTTCTTTTCGTATTTCGCAGGCTTTCTTTTAAGTCAGATAAAAGAAGTTGTATCAGTGGTACTTAGCTGCAAACACAGCAAACGATTATTTTTCTAAGGGATCTACAGCTCCTGCATTGACACTTTCTTCCTGTAGGCAATAATTAAAAAGTTAGCTACTCAGTCTCTTCTAATTAATCATGTTTGCATAATAAAAAAATACTGCAGACTAGGACACGCGACTGGCAACAACCCTCAGTTGGTCTCACTCGGCTAGGGATCATCCTCTTTTTAACAAGCTTGGTTACTTTTAGCTGGGACACGCTGTATATCTCCAGTTTTATTGAATTGTCACGCCGTGGGTTTGAAGCTTAGTGGTTAGCGCACCTGGCTCTCGCCCAATGGACCTGAGTTTGAATCCCGCTGATTGTGAGGTTTATTTTTTTGTTTATTTTATTTGTGGCAGACTTGAAGGTCATGTGGCGTACATGGCGACCTGAGCCGTGCACCTGTAGCAGTGAAGCTGCTGCTTCAAAAGAGTGCAACCACTGTGGATGATGATGGCACAGCCTGTCTGAATGCCGTCTGCCTAACACAGTGGTGCTAGACATGCCAGGCCAAGTAAAGCCGCTTTAGAAGTAAACATATGACCGCCACCGTTTCTCATTTAGGCTGGCATGGGGTGTTATTTCACAAGTATTACTGTGTAGGAATGTGGCCGAAGTTACATTGCAACGAACAGCAGGGTTTACAATGCATGGAACCCTATTATCATCATGCCAGATCTAGACCACTACAATGTGTAGCAGCCAGGAAAATGCAGCACCCATCAACTGAGCAGCGAGGTTCTACTGTGCAAAGCTTTCACTGTTACCTTGAGAGCAAAATACTAAATTTTTTTCATTTACTTGATAGCCCACAATGTCAAACTGAACTCAGTTTGCTTTTTGCTTATATGTGCTGCTGAGGTGCATTGATATTTGTGTACTTCCTTTTCTTGTCAAAAAAGCATGCTCAGCCGAGGGGATGGAGAGCGCCGCGGACTGCCAGCTCCTGCTGCCTGGTGGGCAGGACATGGTGATAGGTCCTTCTAGGGATGATGGAAAGGTGATTGTGCATGTTCTTAAGTCATGTAGTGTATCAAATACCATAGTAGAGTGAGTGAATGATTCTTAATTAAATTGGGGCTGGTACATAGTGAAATGGGTACAGTTTAGAGGATGATGTTAGCTTACAGTAGAAACTTATACTAGTCCCAGTAAGTGTGCCGAAAAGGGTAGTGTGCAAAGCATAGATGTGTGGTTTCAGAGAATATCATGTAAGGCACAGGTCAGCATTTCTAATTTGTCATTTTTGTACTTCATTACCTGACGATGCCATAATGGGTCTGCAGTTATTCTTGTCCTGAGGAAATTCTTAGTACACAAATAATTTTTGATCATGAGGAGGCTGCCTTGTTCTGTCAGGTATGCCTAGTTGTTGGTATGTGAAATTTATTCTTATTTCTGAAGTTTGTTTGAATTAGGCCAGAGAACATTATTTCAACTTTTGGCGGTATTTGACTCGGAAATTATAAGGCTAGAAAATCTACTGATTTTGGACACTGCTCGCTATAAAAGAGTGCATTCATGCCTACATAATTTTTATGTTTTTCAGCTGTTTGTTTTAAGTTATGAAATATTTAAAATCCCTTGATTCATTGCTGTTAATGTGTACAAATGCGAAATTCTCCACGTTTGCTGCAGGTCTATGCAGGCAGTGGGCTCTGGATGGAGCCTGGTGCCTGGCAGATGCTCCTGAGGGCACCAACAGATTCAATGTTCTGCCGCGGTGCTAGTCAGGTGTACTGGACACCTGATGAGCTGAAGAGCCGCAGCGTGACTGGCGTGCTTTCAAATAAGTGCCGGTCTCTTGGCAGAACAGAGGCGAAACCGGCACTTACACCGGAAAAAGTCTCTTCTCTGAAAGGTGCTAGTGCTTTTTTTTTCTTTGCTTTGAGTAACACCTAGGCAATCAAACTTTGCTTCAGCCAAATACAGTCGCGCTCACTTACAGAAAGCGTGATAGTCATGGAGATCCTGTTCATTGTATCCGAGGTTTGTAGCAACTGCAATGTCCTTATTGCAGCCAAAACTGCAAATCCGGGCAAAAGTGACGTTTAGTTTTTGCAGGGTGTGTTATGCCCATATGTTTCTTCATGCAGGCTCTATCACAGCACTTTCAGAGATCTCCACACTGTTTGTGTGGCTCTCGATAAGATCTGTTCTGCCAGTAAGCTGATTTATCTATTTGGTTGTGAAATTAGCGTTCTCAGCGACTGGTGGCAAGTCATTGTGCGCGTTCTCCGATCTTGCTGCGACAAAGATAGTGCATTTGACATATCTGCACAGAATGTATAAATAGCATTGCCCGTTGTTTCGAGCAATCGCTGTCTTTGGTTTTCATGCAAGCATCTCAATGCATCCAACAACACACAGCAGACGCGGAGTGGGTAGGCCAATGTGTCGTCAGCAATCAGAGGTTGCCAGACAAGCAGTCAGTTCGCAAAGGAAACGAAAATCGTTTTAAAGATATCTGCCGCACGGAATCAACTGAAAGTTTTGGGTATTGTAATTTAATGTGTTGGGAATTAAATGCTACAACAAGGGTATGCACGAAAGTAGGCTTCATGGCCCCTTTAATAGTGAACATTCGTTTCTGTATTCTTTACAATGACAGTGGTAATTCTGAATCTCACTTTTGCATTTATCATGTATCTAGTTGTGTTCAAATGTGGCCTATTTTGTGTTCTATTGTGCAGCTCTGTTTCACATCTACATGGGAGACGTACCAAAGGAGCTTGCAGAGAAGAGACTGAAAGCCGTTCGCAAGCACCTGTCGCAGAAGCTGGGCGACGTGCAACGCAAAATTGGAGGTCATGATGCATAACAAAAGGTTCACTTGGGCGAGTTGGTAGATATTCATGATGTAAACAGCACGAACTACAAGGGACAAGAAAAGAAGGGACACAGGACGAGCGCTCACTCGCAACTAAAAGGTTTATTCACTGAAACCTTCTTATATGAAGAAGCAATCAAAGGGAAGAAACAACACACAAAAAACTAAAAACCATGAAACACAACATTCGTCAGGTGCTCCCGAGAAAATTCATCTCCCTATCGCAAAGGAAAACAGATGGTTTGCTGACGCAATTCAGTTGATCCCCTGCGATGTGAAAAGCCTCGACAACTTCTCGTGTCGTCTGATCACTGTGGGTGTATAGTACACGTGTTTGATTGAATAATGCAGTGCATTTTTTCTTTTTCTTTTTCATGACTTTACATTCTAGACAATGTTTGACCAAATGTGAAAGGTCATCACCAATGTTTAAGTTGTTCCTGTGCTCTTGTAGGCGCTTGTTAAGGGGGGACCGTGGTCTTGAAAAAAATTTTTTATTAATCTAGATATAGTAATGAAATTTGCAGGCCACATGTATTTTTGTATGCTGATTTTAGATGTCATTTAATTTAGTGTAAAACAATTCGTTGAGCACTTGTGCAATTTTTATGCAAGTCTTTTGGAGAGAGCATATAAGAAAATTTGCTGCAGGAAACTCGCTGAAATGCATGCCATTGGGCTCTCTGGACACCAAGGAATGCAATAAGGGTAAAATTATCATCCTGGCTGTCATAGAACTTGAGTTACTGGGTACTAAACCTGCCACTTCACAAACAGGAGTACACACTTTTCTTCTCATTTCTGAAGCGACAACTTCAAAACTCTATAACCGAAGTTCTTTGATAGCCAGGATGATAATTTTACCCTTATTGCATTCCTTGGTGTCCAGAGAGCCCAATGGCATGCATTTCAGCGAGTTTCCTGCAGCAAATTTTCTTATATGCTCTCTCCAAAACACTTGCATAAAAATTGCACAAGTGCTCAACGAATTGTTTTACACAAAATTAAGGCAACGCCCGGTCTGACCAATGTAACGCGCTCCACAGGAAAGGGGTACACTGTATACAACGCATGTTTTACAGGCCACAAACTTATCCCTGTGTGCAACGCCACATCATTCTTTTTTCTTCTTGGCCTCTTTCTTTCTTTCAATGGCAGGGCATATCTGTTTGAGCTTGACGGGGGCTGAAAGGAACACGCCAACTTTGTACCTACTTGCTACGTTCTTTAGTCCGTGGGAGACGCGGTGAACATATGGCAAAACGGCAAATTTCTTCTTTTCAGGCTGGACGTCTGTCGTAAGCGGAGTGGCATGACGCTTTAATGACTGAATTCCAGCCCCAGTTGTCTAGGGTTAAGTTTGCTGGATATCAAGACCAGATGATAGCAGGGGCGTGTGCTCGGTTAATTCAGTCATTAAAGCGTCAGGCCACTCCGCTTACGACAGACGTCCAGCCTGAAAAGAAGAAATTTGCTGTTTTGCCATATGTACACCGCGTCTCCCACGGACTAAAGAACGTAGCAAGTAGGTACAAAGTTGGCGTGTTTCTTTCAGCCCCCGTCAAGCTCAAACAGATATGCCTTGCCATTGAAAGAAAGAAAGAGGCCAAGAAGAAAAAAGAAGGATGTGGCGTTGCGCACAGGGATAAGTTTGTGGCCTGTAAAACATGTGTTGTATACAGTGTACCCCTTTCCTGTGGAGCGCGTTACATTGGTCAGACCGGGCGCTGCCTTAACAAGCGCCTACAAGAGCACAGGAACAACCTAAACATTGGTGATGACCTTTCACATTTGGTCAAACATTGTCTAGAATGTAAAGTCATGAAAAAGAAAAAAATGCACTGCATTATTCAATCAAACACGTGTACTATACACCCACAGTGATCAGACGACACGAGAAGTTGTCGAGGCTTTTCACATCGCAGGGGATCAACTGAATTGCGTCAGCAAACCATCTGTTTTCCTTTGCGATAGGGAGATGAATTTTCTCGGGAGCACCTGACGAATGTTGTGTTTCATGGTTTTTAGTTTTTTGTGTGTTGTTTCTTCCCTTTGATTGCTTCTTCATATAAGAAGGTTTCAGTGAATAAACCTTTTAGTTGCGAGTCAGCGCTCGTCCTGTGTCCCTTCTTTTCTTGTCCCTTGTAGTTCGCGCTGTTTACATCATGATGGATAAATTTATTTTGCCACTCACCTACGCCGAAGCCGTCAGGCGACCCCGCCCAGAAACGTTCGTTTCGTACCAGCATCCACCGCAGTCGACACCATTTCGTCCTGCCCGGCCACCACCGCAACGTTTCCGTCCATGGCGGACACCGGACACCTTGCCCATTTGTTATGCCTGTGGCATTCCTGGTCACGTGATGCGTCACTGCCGCCGCCAACTGTTGTCCCCTGCTGCCGATCCCGACCCTCGAGGTTACGCCTACGCCCCTCCCCAGCCTTTTCACCGCACTTCGCCTTCTGAGCCCACTGGTTCCTCCGATTACAGCCCCTCTATTCGCCGCCATTCTCCATCTCCGCGTCGTCGCTCAGTTTCCCCGATGCGCCGTCGTCCCTCTTCCCCTTTGGAAAACTAGTGCCCGCAGTTCCAGAGGCAAGAACTGCGTGCTCGTCGCCAAGCTCAAGACCTTGCCTTTCTCCGACAAATTTGATCACGGTTTCTGTGGAGGGCACCGATGCTTTCGCGCTTGTTGACACCGACGCTGCTGTATCTGTACTAAGTGAGAAATTGTGCCGCCAGTTAAGAAAAGTGATGACTCCGCTATATGGTTTTATGCTTCGCGCCGCTAATTCGCAACTTATTGCGCCTTTGGGGGCATGTACAGCCCGAGTTATTATTCAGGACGTTCTGTATATTTTTGAATTCATCGTCTTCCCATGGCCGTCTCACGACATCATCTTAGGCTGGGAATTTCTCTCCCAACATGACGCTGTCATCGACTGCACTCGTTCCGAAGTCGCCCTTCTTCCCTTTCGGCGACGACTTTGTGAACGCTTCCACTAACTTGTGCTCCAAGCTGACTGTGGCTGATGACGTCATGATCCCGCCGTGCTCTGCTGTGCTCGTCTCTGTTCATTGCGACTCTGGATCTAGCGGCCCTGTCATCTTCATCCCGTCCGACTCCTTCGCTTCTCGCCACTGTCTGCCCCTGCCATTCGCCGTGCTTGCCGTCTCAGCCGGCTGCAGCGCCTTGCCCCTGACGAATTCATTCCTGTGCCCCTCCACTCTTCTTCGCGGTGAATGCTTGGGATGTGTCCAGCCTTTCGCCTCCATCGTCGCCTGGGACCCATCTGAGGACAACTCCTGCCGCCTGCAAGTGTCGGCACTTACTTCTCCTCCCCCCCCCCCCCCCCGTCTCCTGATCCCGCTCCCGAGGCCGTCTTCGCGAGCTAAATCGACGCGAATCTTTCGCAACCGGAGAAGACCCAGCTTGCGGCCCTGCTAGATAAGTTTCGGTCATCGTTTGACTTCTCTCACCACCGTTTGGGTCGCACTTCAGCTGTTACCCATCGGATCGACACTGGCGCCCATTCACCGTTGTGCCAACGCCCATATCGCGTCTCGGCCACCGAACGCCAGGTTATCGACACCCAGGTCAATGATATGCTGCAGCGTGGCGTCATTGTAAGGAGATAGCGCCATCCAGCGTCGATTGTGAGGCAGAAGAAGAAAAAGCACGAGGAGCGCGTGCGGAGGGGTACGCCGGGACAGGTGAAAGAGCATTACGTGGCAGAGAAGAGAAGAGCGCGGTGGGCGACGGACGTGGACGAGTTCTGCTGGCTCCCCGAGTTCCGGGCTTGGGCCTCAGGCGCAGACGTCCGGGCCACCAGACCTGGACATCCGTCGTCAAGAGCCTCAACCACCAGGCCCAGGCGCCACTCCTCTCCGTCCATCCGTCAGCTGCTCCAAACAGGCTGCCTCTGGCGCCTACGTGGCTTTTCCGGGATACCAGACCTGGGAACCGTGCTGGAGCCCACAGACGCTGACGCTGCGGTAGCGTTGAAGGCCAACGGGTGAAACGCCGGCAACAGTGCATTGACACTGGAACGCCCAGAGACTGCCTGACTGCCCGACACCCAGCCAGTCCTCCCCGCTCGATGTTCGTATGCGAGACAAGTATTTGTGCGTTTCCTTTTTGACTTTCTTTTTCCTGTATTTTTAGCAAGGATTTTGTTCTGTTCCCCCGTGTGTTTTTTTCTGTGTGTTGTTGCGTTCCTCTCGTGTTTCTTTCCTTTTTCCAAACCCATACCGAGATTAGTTTCCTTTCCTATAAAAGCCGCCTCGTTTATTGCTTATACCTTTAGTGTATGTGTAAATTCAACCTGCAATCTCCCACATCCTCACAAATTTGGCGTCCGCTACGACAGGACGAGGTCGGTTTTTATTTCTTCGCCTGTTGTGTTAATTTAGGAACAGTATGAGCGCTTCAGAGTTGGTTGCTTTAGGCGAGCGCATGGGCTTGCACGGGGCGGAGTTGCGAGTGTGGGTGGAGGATGAGCTTCGTAGGGTGCGGGAAGAGAGAGCCGCTGAGCGTGAAGCTTTGTAGCAGAAACTGGATTTAGAGGCACGGAATTTAGAGACGGAGAAGCAGAGATTGGAGTTAGAGGCGCGGAACTTGCAGCTAAAAATAACGCTCATGGGGGGTGGCCCAAATCCTTCTAGTGACCGTGAAGAGCGTAGCGTGGCACCGGCCAGTTCCATTAACCCGCACAGCCTCATACCACAGTTCAATGAAGCGCGGGATGACCTCGATGCCTACTTAAAGAGGATTGAGCATGTGGCCACGTGGCAGGGCTGGCCAAAAGAAAAGTGGGCAACGGCGTTGAGCTTGTGCCTTGGCGGCGAAGCACTTAGGGTCTTCGGTCGGCTCTCGCGTGAGGATTCCGTGGACTATGACAAAGCGAAGCTTGCCTTGCTTCAGAGGTTTAGGTTTACCGCGGAAGGGTACCGAGAAAAGTTTCGCCAGAGCAAGCCCCAGGATGGCGAAACGGCCTCGCAATATGCTGCCAGGTTGTTTAGCTTCTTTGACCGTTGGGTCGAGATGCGAAGAGAAGGCCGAACTTTTGAGGTGGTTCGGGAGATGGTCGTGAGCGAGCAATTCCTGAACAACTGTCATTCCTGTTTAGCCCTTTTCTTACGTGAGCGGGAGGGCAAGACAGTTGCCAAGCTGGCGGAGGCTGCCGATCATTTTCTCGAAGCACAGCGGCAAAATAACTTGTTCTTTAAAGAGCAGGGGGAGCATATATTAAATAAGGCCAAGGACGAGGTTTCAGGTTCACAATCCCGCCTTCGGTGTTTTCTTTGCGAGAAGACTGGGCACAAGGCGTCGAATTGTCGGACGAAGCCGAAGCAATTGTATTGCACCTGGTGCCGCGAGGTAGGACATGATGCCCAGTCATGCAAAACTAAGAGACCAGGAGACCGTGAGGAGTCCGCCTGTTGCATGACAGCTCGATATTCACATCCCGATAACCCTGCAGAGGTAACGCGCATAGAGGGCCAGTTGGGAGAGATGATGGTCTGCCCTTCCAACCCTGTGGAAGCTGCTATGCCCGTGGGGCACTGTGAGGTGTTCGGCCAGCCTGGTTCGGTATTACGGGATACGGGCAGCACCGGTAGTTTTGCGTGAGTCCCTTGTACCGGCAGCGGCACTTACAGGGAAAAAGGCTACATTATTCTTGGCCAATGGGACCCATGTAGAAGTTCCGGAAGCGGAGGTGGTGATTTCTTCACCATACTTTTCGGGTAAGGCCATCGCGCGGTGCTTGTCTACACCATGTACGACATCATAATAGGCAATGTCCCTGGCGCTAAAGCTCCATTCTCGGTCGACCCGCCAGTTCTAACTGATCAGGCAGTTTCCCTTGCCATGACGAGTTCGGAAGATGTTCCTTCCCTTACGGTGACAGCGAAAGTTTCAGAGAGTAGCAAAAGCCCCACTCTTAATACACTCCACTTGTCACGGCCGGAGTATCGCCTCAAACAGGAAGAAGACCCGACCTTAGAGGTGTGTCGCAAAAAGTTGGGGCAAACATTTCGTGGCAAGGGACAGACAGCTGGCCCATACTTTTCATACAGATGACGGGGTTCTTTTCCGAACATACCAAGTAGGTCCCGGCCGAGTCGTTGAGCAAGCGGTGGTACCGAAGTGCTTAAGCACGCAAGTCCTCATGTCGGCGCATGAGAGCGCGCTATCCGGTCATTGAGGGATACGCAAAACGATCGCTAAGGTGCTCAGTGAGTTTTATTGGCCCAGTGTACAGGCTGACATTAAGAGTTATGTCAGATCGTGTGTTACGTGTCAACGGACTGTGTCGAAGGAAAGGGAGAACAAAGTAAATGACGCCGTTGTTCCATCGGTGCCCGCGGACAACGGCCGGCACAGAGTGTATAACATCGTAGGACGAACATTTAAAATCACGGTGGAGACCGAGATCGGTTTGGAGAAACCGGTTTCACAAAGGAAAACGGAAGTACTAGCTGAAAGAGTTCTCGGGGCGGTGAAGTGATTTGATGTGAAGAATGGAATACGGAAGAATGTAGCCCACACCTGTTCTTGTAGGCATTGTCTTTGTTTGTTCATGTTTATTTATAAGTGTCGGCTACCTACTTTTTATGCCTTTCGTGTTTCTTCGCCCTCTATGGACGCTTTACATTGACATTTCATATACTCTCTGTGCTGTGTGTGCGATTGTCTGTGTACGCTTCGAACATTGACGGCTGTCGTATTGTGTGTGGCGGGTAGTGTGCGCGCTGTGGTGTGGTGTTCTGTGGTGCGATCGTCGAATACGTCTGGGGTCGCTATCCTGGAGTAGAGATCTTTCCCTTGGAAGAAACTTCCGAAGAGGGGGCCTTCTGTAAGAAGATAGCGCCATCCAGCGTCGATTGTGAGGCAGAAGAAGAAAAAGCACAAGGAGCGCGTGCGGAGGGGTACGCCGGGACAGGTGAAAGAGGATTACGTGGCAGAGAAGAGAAGAGCGCGGTGGGCGACGGACGTGGACGAGTTCTGCTGGCTCCCCGAGTTCCTGGCTTGGGCCTCAGGCGCAGACGTCCGGGCCACCAGACCTGGACATCCGTCGTCAAGAGCCTCAACCACCAGGCCCAGGCGCCACTCCTCTCCGTCCATCCGTCAGCTGCTCCAAACAGGCTGCCTCTGGCGCCTACGTGGCTTTTCCGCGATACCAGACCTGGGAACAGTGCTGGGAGCCCACAGACGCTGACGCTGCGGTAGCGTTGAAGGCCAACGGGTGAAACGCCGGCAACAGTGCATCGACACTGGAACGCCCAGAGACTGCCTGACTGCCCGACACCCAGCCAGTCCTCCCCGCTCGATGTTCGTATGAGAGACAAGTATTTGTGCGTTTCCTTTTTGACTTTCTTTTTCCTGTATTTTTCGCAAGGATTTTGTTCTGTTCCCCCGTGTGTTTTTTTCTGTGTGTTGTTGCGTTCCTCTCGTGTTTCTTTCCTTTTCCCAAACCCATACCGAGATTAGTTTCCTTTCCTATAAAAGCCGCCTCATTTATTGCTTATACCTTTAGTGTATGTGTAAATTCAACCTGCAATCTCTCACATCCTCACAGTCATACAACCATCACACAGTCCTTGGGCTTCCCCCGTCGTCCTTGTCACCAAGAAAGACGGCTCTATCCGCTTTTGCGTTGACTACCGGCGCCTCAACAAAATCACTCGAAAAGACGTCTATCCGCTACCCCGCACCTCCACCAAGATGTAACGGCCTTTATTGACTGTTGTGAAGGCCGGTTAGAGCGGGCAAGGTCCCGGAACAGTTCACGCTCTCATCTCACGCCGCGCGTCAGCTCTGCTGCTTCAGCTGCCGATCGTCGTCTTCTCGTCTCGCACCTCGCCTCGGTTCTGCTGCTCTGACTGCTGATCCTCTTCCTCTTTACACGTTTCTTTATTTTATAATAAAGCTTTCGTTTGCCCTAAATCTGGTTGTCAGTATATATATCGTAGGGCATTACAGACCCTTTTGGCCAGCTTAATTGGAAAATATTATTAGTAGCAGGCGCTGCCTTTTTGCAACAGCTTGCGATGCACTAATCGAAGAAGCTATTTATCATGCGCAATGTGCAGCACAAATTTCTGAGTGATGAAAACACATATCTATGGTGCGCCATTAGGACTGGCGTCCCTCATTAGGCCTAACACTATCCCGATACCTGCAAGCAGGATCTGTGCCAACAGGCCGACGCCATTAGAACCAACAGGTCTGACACCGACAGGTCCATCACCATCAGGCCATCACCAACAGCCCAACAGGCCCAACACCAACAGCCCAACAGGCCCATCACCAACAGCCCAACAGGCCCAAATTACGGGTTCCTTCAGCCTTCAGACCGATAGGCTGAAGGAATTTTTGACTGGGTACTACGTTCCGCTGCCGCTCTAAGACGCAGCTGACCCGTTTTCGCCGCCGCCAGCCTCTGGCCCTGCACCGGCCTCGCCCGCGCCCACGCAGCCTTCATCAGAATCCGGCCCGCCTCAGCAGCCCTTCGCCGCCTCCCCGCCACTCCAGTCCAGCGTCTCCAGCCCGGCTGTCTCTATCGACGCCACACCAGGTGGGATCCGCACGAGGTTCGCCTCGTGTCCTGCTCCCACTACTTTCCTACCCGCGTCTCTGGCTCTGCTCCTTGAGCTTCAGTGGTGTTGTCGCCAGAGTCTCTTGCAGCCAAGGATGACTCTGCGGCAGCAGCCGTGCCGAGGCTTCCGGCACCTCCATCTACCTCGTCACTACCGCCAACAGCTCTGCAGGCCTCTGCTTTGAGGTTGAAGCCGCCACCGCAGCATATGCCACATACCAGCCCCACTACCCCGGCGGCCACACCGCCTGCCCAAGAGGCCCCACCCCAAGCCCTCAGTACGGTCAACCGCTTCTCGGAGTCTGACCCTGGCAGCTCGACACTGCCGCAGCAAGCGTCTGCTTTGGTGCCTGACTTGAGCCACCTTCGGCAACGAATGGTAGAGCTACCCACACCGAGTAGTGCGGCAGTTGCCCATCCAAAAGCTGTGTCTTTTGCTGCCAGCCAGCCATCTGATGTAGCAAATCCTCAACAATGGTTCGGATAGAGAGGGTAGGAGAGATAGCTGGCGGGCAACCTCCTCGCGGACAAATTTCTTGATTTCGGCGTTGAGGTATGAGGAGTCGGAGTCCGCGGCCAGGCCAGCGAGCGACGCGTCAGCAGGGTGGCGAACCGAAACGCGTTGCTTCCGTAGCTCGTCGAAGCTGTGGCATAGTTCGTATACCATTGCGATGGTGGTCGGACTCTTAGCCACGAGCATGTTGAAGGCGCCATCATCGATGCCCTTCATGACGTGGCGAATTTTATCTTCCTCCGTCATAGATGGGTTCACTCGTTTACATAAATCGACTATGTCCTCGATGTAGCTGGTGAAGCTTTCACCGGTCCTCTGCGCTCACGAACGGAGACGCTGTTCAGCGCGAAGTTTGCGAACGGCAGGGCGGCCGAATACTTCGGCAAGCGTAACCTTGAACACGGACCAGGTGGTGATGTCCGACTCGTGGTTCCGATACCACAGGTTGGCGACGTCAGTAAGATAAAATACGACGTTGTTAAGCTTCAGAGCGTCGTCCCACTTGTTGTGCTGGCTCACCCGTTCGTAGGCTGACAACCAATCTTCCACATCTTGGTCGGAGCCGCCACTAAAGATAGCAGGGTCGCGTTGACGTGAGGGACCAGAACAGGTGACAGTTGGAAGCAGGTCGCAGGAAGCAGGAAGCAGGGTCGGGGGCTGCTGGCTTGTGTCCTCCATGGGAACGGACACCGTGCGACTGTGGGGTTCCAGGGCGACGTCGGGGGTCGGGATCGTTGCACCCTCCACCAAGCGAACAGTGGATTTATTAGTGGCTCACGGCGACCAACGCACGATGCAGTCAGGTCGAAGCAAGACGGCAGAACCAGCCGAAGGAAGCAGCTACAGCACGAGACTAGCGCCCCGACCACCAGCGATGACGACGAAGTGCGGCACCGCGGAGACGTCCTCTTCTTCTTCTTACAATATATATATTGTAACGTACTTGTTGACGAAGGGGGGCTTTAATAACAAGTGCGAAGACAGACAAGGCCACGCAAGCTGGGGCAGCAAGGGCGACAGATTCCACACAGCGCGAGCCCTTCTTCGTCGTCGTCAGCAGCTATGCGCCACCTGGCAATGCTAGGTGGCATTATTCCCCCCCTTATGAAAAAAGAGCGCTGTCGACGTAACAAAAAAAATAAACAAAAAACGAGCAAAGTTCCGCAAGTGAACCGTTCCAAGACATCAACACGTCTGCGTCACCGAGTATAGTACGGTTTAAGCCGTACAACGTGCACAATGTCAGAGCTGGGCTGTCGGCGTCGGGGTTGCGCAACACCGTCCGGAACCACTTCATAGTTTACGTCACTCACACGCCGGATCACTCTGTAAGGGCCAAAATAGCGGCAGAGCAGTTTCTCGCACAAGCCTTGGCGACGGACAGGAGTCCATACCCAGACTTGGTCACCGGGTTTGTGGTCAACCTGTCGGTGGCGAAGGTTGTAACGGCGCGCGTCGGTGCTCTGCTGTTGCCGGATGTGCACGCGGGCCAGCTGACGGGCTTCTTCAGCACGTTGGGCAAATTGTTGGGCGTCTGGGTCGAGTTGGTCATCCTCTGGGCACGGGAGCATGGCATCAAGCATGCTCTGAACTTCACGTCCGTACACAAGGCGGAACGGTGTAAAACGCGTAGTTTCCTGCAGGGCGGTGTTATAGGCGAAGGTGACATACGGCAGGACCTCATCCCAAGTTTTGTGCTGGACATCTACGTACATGGACAACATGTCCGAAAGGGTCCTGTTCAATCTTTCGGTCAAGCCATTGCTCTGCGGATGGTAGGCTGTGGTCTTGCGGTGCGTTGTGCAGCTCAGCCGAAAGATGTGGTCGATTAGCTGCGCTGTAAACGCCGTCCCCCTGTCTGTAATGACGTGCGATGGGGCGCCGTGTCGCAAGACGATGTTGTGCATGAAAAACTCCGCGACTTCGGAAGCTGTGCCACGAGGGATCGCCTTGGTCTCGGCGTAGCGAGTCAAATAGTCGGTAGCAACTATGATCCACTTATTGCCGGCTTGCGACAAAGGGAAAGGGCCGAGGAGGTCCATACCGATCTGGTCGAACGGAGCGCGAGGGGCTGTAACGGGCTTGAGAAAACCCGCCGGCTTAAGTGGTGGCGTTTTCCGGCGCTGGCATTCTCGGCAGCTTTTAACGTAGCGTTTGACATCATCAGAAAGTCCAGGCCAGTAGTACATGTTCCGCACTCTGGCGAGCGTACGTGAAAAACCCAAGTGGCCAGATGTGGGCTCATCGTGGCAGGCGAAAAGAACGTCACCTCGGAGATCGGCTGGAATGACCAGAAGGTAAGGTCTATCGTTGCCTCTCGAGTTCTTCTTGTACAAGAGGCCTTGCCGCAAACAGAAGGAGCCAAGACGTCGAGAGAAGTGGCGAGGTATAGCCGTATCGCTACCTTCAAGGCCGTCAATGAGAGGGCGAAGTTCCGAGTCCGCCCTCTGCCGGGTCAGCAGGTCGGAGGCGGTGAGCGTACCAAGGAATCCGCTGTCGTCATCGGGCGCTGCGTCGCCAGGATCAACTGGTGCACGCGACAGTGTGTCGGCATCTTCGTGTCTGCGGCCGGACTTGTAGACAATAGTGATGTCAAATTCCTGGAGCCGTAAGCTCCAGCGTGCCAGGCGTCCAGATGGGTCTCGCAAATTTGCCAGCCAGCATAGGCAGTGGTGATCGGTTACGACTTTGAATGGGCGGCCGTATAGATAAGGGCGAAACTTCATGGTGGCCCACACGACCGCAAGACATTCTTTTTCAGACGTCGAGTAATTGCTCTCGGCGCGGGAGAGAGTACGGCTAGCATAGGCGATAACCCTCTCAAGGCCCTCTTGGTGTTGAACAAGGACAGCTCCAAGACCGATGTTACTGGCGTCGGTGTGAACCTCGGTATCGGCATCTTCGTCGAAGTGCGCAAGAACGGGAGATGTTTGAAGGCGCTGGCGGAGCGTAGAGAAAGCGGTCTGTTGCTCAGAGGTCCAGACAAAGGAGGTGGTATTCCTGGTGAGACGCGTCAACGGCTCGGCAATCGTAGAAAAGTCCGCAATAAAGCGCCGATAGTACGCACAGAGACCCAGGAAGCGCTGGACAGCTTTCTTGTCGGTTGGAACGGGAAAGCGCGCGACGGCGGCAGTCTTTTCGGGGTCCGGCCGCACTCCCTCAGCGCTCACAACGTGACCCAGAAATTCGAGCTCTTCGTAACCGAAATGACACTTCTGGGGCTTCAGGGTAAGGTCAGCCGAGCGGAGAGCGTCGAGGACAGCCCGCAGGCGCTGGAGATGTTGATCAAACGTTTCCGAAAAAACGACGACGTCGTCCAAGTAGACAAGACAGCTTTGCCATTTGAGGCCTGTGAGGACGGTGTCCATCATCCGTTGAAACGTAGCCGGGGCGTAGCACAAACCGAAAGGAAGCACTTTGAATTCATAGAGGCCATCTGGAGTCACAAAAGCGGTTTTTTCGCGGTCCCGTTCATCTACTTCAATTTGCCAATAGCCGCTCTTCAAGTCAATAGATGAGAAGTACTTAGCGCGCCGTAATCTATCCAGCGAATCGTCAATGCGCGGCAACGGGTAGACGTCCTTTTTGGTCACACTGTTCAGTTTGCGATAGTCGACACAAAACCGGAGAGTGCCGTCCTTCTTCCGAACGAGGACGACAGGCGAAGACCACGGGCTTTGGGAAGGTTGAACAACGCCATCATCAAGCATTTCCTGAACCTGGGTTTGAATAACTGCCCGTTCTTTAGCAGAAACATGGTAAGGCTGCTGTCGTATAGGGCGAGCGTCGTCATAGGTGATGATGCGGTGCTGCGTGATGGGTGTTTGACGAACCTTCGAGGAAGAAGCGAAGCACGGCTTGTATTCCTTCAGCAGAAGCTCCAAAGCCAGTCGTTGTTCCCGAGGCAGGTGGCAGTTTATGTCGACGTTTTCAAGGGAGGGCTCGTCAGTGCCGGCTGCCGCGGAAGCAAAACAAACAGGAGTATCGATAAAAGGTTCGGCAGAAGCAATAGCGGCTCCTGCAAAAAGATGTCGGTATTCATTAGAAAAATTTGTGACCAGCACCGCAGATCGGCCACTACGAAGCGTTAGTAGACTGCGAGCGGCACAGATGCCTTGAGTAAGCAGGAGTGAACAGCACCATCTGTCGGGCTAGTTGGTTGCGATCCATATGTATCAGCAGCGCGAACACCACACAGGAAGAAGAAGGAGAAGAAGGTAAAGAGCGCTGAACTTCCAACTTTTATTTGAGCAAAAATTGAACCCGCACTTTTATACACATACCAGGTAAAATCCCACCAGGGGGTAATCAAGGCGTTCTATCGAATTGGGACCAACACGATGTCTAGGGCATCAAAATGATAACTACTATCACACTATACAAAGACTTCCATGAAAAGCACGAATGACATGCGGAAAAAACAAGACAATGTAAAAACAGGGCTGAGTGTGCGCGAATGGAAAAATGGAAAAACAGGGTTGAGGGCGCGAATTTTGCTAAAACCATGAGAAGGCAAGAACACGGTAAAAAGGTAAAAACAGGGATGAGTGTGCGCAAATGGAAAAAATGGAAAAACAGGGTTGAGGGCGCGAAATTTTGCTAAAAGAAAAAAAAGAAAAAAAGAAAAAAAGAAGAAAAGAAGAAAACATGAGAAGGCGAGACACGGTAACAACGTGAGCGATGCGAAGGGATGAGCGCCAACAATTAACACGGCTAGAACTAAAATGCAGGGTGCCCCTAAAAACCAGGTAAAATCAGGTAAAACCAGAGAGAAAGGTGATTTCTTTTTCAGATAATGAGATGGAAGGGGTGCTTACGCAACCTTCTTTGAGCCCTGAGATGTAGGTAGCTTCAATGATTTCGCGTGTTAATTGGTTTTTATGTTTCTTTAAGACGGTTGCTTTCTTAAAATGAGGAATGCACTTCTTTTGGCTGTCACATACGCTGCAATGGGCGGGCAGGTTCCTCAACGGCGCCCCAGTTAGATCGTTCCAAACAGATCGTTACATAGGCCAAACAGGAAGATGCTTAAACGAAAGGTTAATGGAACATAGGAACGATCTAACTGGGGCGCCGTTGAGGAACCTGCCCGCCCATTGCAGCGTATGTGACAGCCAAAAGAAGTGCATTCCTCATTTTAAGAAAGCAACCGTCTTAAAGAAACATAAAAACCAATTAACACGCGAAATCATTGAAGCTACCTACATCTCAGGGCTCAAAGAAGGTTGCGTAAGCACCCCTTCCATCTCATTATCTGAAAAAGAAATCACCTTTCTCTCTGGTTTTACCTGATTTTACCTGGTTTTTAGGGGCACCCTGCATTTTAGTTCTAGCCGTGTTAATTGTTGGCGCTCATCCCTTCGCATCGCTCACGTTGTTACCGTGTCTCGCCTTCTCATGTTTTCTTCTTTTCTTCTTTTTTTCTTTTTTTCTTTTTTTCTTTTTTTTCTTTTAGCAAAATTTCGCGCCCTCAACCCTGTTTTTCCATTTTTTCCATTTGCGCACACTCATCCCTGTTTTTACCTTTTTACCGTGTTCTTGCCTTCTCATGGTTTTAGCAAAATTCGCGCCCTCAACCCTGTTTTTCCATTTTTCCATTCGCGCACACTCAGCCCTGTTTTTACATTGTCTTGTTTTTTCCGCATGTCATTCGTGCTTTTCATGGAAGTCTTTGTATAGTGTGATAGTAGTTATCATTTTGATGCCCTAGACATCGTGCTGGTCCCAATTCGATAGAACGCCTTGATTACCCCCTGGTGGGATTTTACCTGGTATGTGTATAAAAGTGCGGGTTCAATTTTTGCTCAAATAAAAGTTGGAAGTTCAGCGCTCTTTACCTTCTTCTCCTTCTTCTTCCTGTGTGGTGTTCGCGCTGCTGATACATAAGGAGTGAACAGTTAGCCTCGGCGACTGCTTCTGCGTCATGCAAGTCATTGCAGGCGACTTCAACCAAAACACTGCTCCGTGGCGGCAACGTGACACTGTCAGCAGAAACTCGAAGGGCGGCACTGCGGTGGCAAGAGTCGGCGAGGTGGGTGGCTTGACTGGTCGAAAAGCTGATGATTCGGTGGCGGAGGTCGATCACAGCACCATACTCCCGCAGAAAGTCAATGCCGATAATGAGATCGCGGGAGCAATTGCACAGAACTACACAACTGATGACGAACGTAGATCCATGAATCTGAACGCGAGCCGTGCAAATGCCCTTTGGGGTAACGAGATGACCACCGGCTGTCCGAAGATGCACCACAGAACATGGAGTAAGCACTTTTTTTAGAAGAGTCGCCAATTTATCACTGATAATTGAATAGTCGGCCCCGGTGTCCACTAATGCACTGACTCTGTGACCGTCGAGAAGAACAGGTATGTCCAAAGAAACGGGGCTGTCTAGGTCGGATGACGGTGCCATCTGTTCACGGTCGGAACGTAGCGGCGGCGACGGGAGGTCTTCAGCGCAGCGACTCCCAGCGACCTCGCCCCCGAAGGTCGCCGGTCTCAGTTTTCCCGACGAGGGCTGGGCGAGCGACCCTGTGGTGCTCGCGAGGAGCTGTGGGGGTTCGGGGAAGAGCGCCTCGGAGACGATGAGCGCGGCTGATGCGGCGTGCGGGCTGAAGTTCGCTGTTTCGCTAGGAAATCTTCAATGGCAGGGGGCCGATGGCCAAACCGGGGTCTGGGTGAATCGGCTCGAAAGCCCTGCAGACCGAGACGTCGATAAGAGCAGTTACGGTAGAGATGTCCTGGTTCTCCGCAGTGAAAGCAGAGTGGCCGGTTATCAGGTGTGCGCCAGACATCGGCCTTCCGCAAGGGCGCTCGGCGATCGTCGAAATACTGCACTGGTGGCACTGAGGACCGCGGCTCAGGAGGCGTTACCGGAAACAGTGGTGGCGAAACCGCAGCCGGGCGCCTCGCAATTTCAGCATAGGTGGGGCGGTGGCATTCTCCTGGTAGGGGAGGTGTTTCGACAGCAGGAGCCCTGAACGCCTGTTGCACTTCCTCGCGAACAAGAGCAGAAATCGAACCTAGCGCTGGCTGCGAAGGGCTGCAAAATTTCAGGACCTCTTCACGCACGATGGTGCGAATAAGTTCACGCAGATCGTCAGGGTGGCTCCCGGAGGTAGCAAACGATGCGGTGACAGCAGCAGCATGCACGGGCCGGTCGTAGGTCGCAGAACGTTGTTGCAGCACCTTTTCCATCGTTGTGGCCTCTGCAAGGAATGCAGCAACGGTCGATGGTGGGCTGCGCACGAGGCCTGCGAAAAGCTGCTCTTTGACGCCACGCATCAAATGCCGGAGTTTCTTGTCTTCCGGCATGGCCGGGTCAGCTCTTCTGAAAAGGCGCGTCATGTCCTCGACGTACATCTGGACACTTTCGTTCGGCAGCTGGATGCGAGATTGTAGTGCACGCTCAGCTCGTTCACGACGATCAGCGCTTGTGTAGGCCTCCAGCAG
This sequence comes from Amblyomma mixtum, assembly GCF_055824585.1. Lineage (NCBI taxonomy): Eukaryota > Metazoa > Arthropoda > Arachnida > Ixodida > Ixodidae > Amblyomma > Amblyomma mixtum. The sequence goes on from NC_143017.1 coordinate 2,775,083, forward strand.
CCGACGACGGAACTCATGCCACGAGATTAAAACGTCCTCTCGGTTCTCAAACCAGGTGCGAGCACCATCCTCGAGGCTGAAGTAAACGTTCCGGAGTTTGGCTGCGTGGTCCCATTGGTTAAACGCAGCTACGCGCTCAAAATGAAGGAGCCAGTCCTCCACATCCTCAAGAAGTTCCCCACGGAACGTCTTGGGAATCCGCGGAGTCTGCAGGGTGTAGTGAGATGGCGCGGCAGCGGCAGTTTGCAGAGGAGAAGGAGCGGCTGTCTCCATGGCGCCGCTCTCTACTAGTCCTACCTCTGAAGGCAGTCCCTGGATCCTCCGACTGAAGCGGTGTACCGGGGTGTCGAGTGGTACAGGGCTGGCGCGACGGCTGCCTGGAGGGGTCTCTTGCATGGACTCACGGGTACCCAGCACCTCCACCAAACTGTAACGTACTTGTTGACGAAGGGGGGCTTTAATAACAAGTGCGAAGACAGACAAGGCCACGCAAGCTGGGGCAGCAAGGGCGACAGATTCCACACAGCGCCAGCCCTTCTTCGTCGTCGTCAGCAGCTATGCGCCACCTGGCAATGCTAGGTGGCAATATATATATACCGGGTGTTTTTTTTTAGAAGGTCCAAAATTTAAAAAAAAAAGGTAAATTGCTTTAGATTTATTTTAGCACTGGGGCTATACTGGAGGCTACGGCGGGCGCCAGGCAAGAGGAAAACTGCTTTAATTAGTTCGCTGATTAACTAAATATGTTAATTAACTTTTTTAGTTTTTGTTTTAGGGGATATGTTGTATTCGCTGAATTGGAGATCGTCCTCTAAACAGTCCAACCGAGAAAAAAACAATTTTAATTAAAAATTTTTCACGCACGTTACGGGGCGCGAAAAATTCACCCTGGTAGGCATCTTCACACCGTAACGCAGCGGCGGGAGCGCCTCTGACGTAGTTCACTCCGCCCTGCGCTTTACGTCACGCGTCCCGGACTGGCGGCCTGCGCTATCGCTGCTTATCTTGCTTCGCTCCACGGCCTCAAGGAATGCCGCGCTGGAACAAAAACGCATTGACACAAAGTGCAGGGCGGAGCGAGCTACGTCACAGGCGCTCACAGACGCTGTGTTACAGTGTGAAGCTGCCTACAAGGGTGACTTTTTCTCGCTTCGTTACGCGCGCAAAAAATTTTTTCATGAAAATCTTTTTTCTTGGCTGGACTGTTTGGAAGACGATCTCCAATTCTGCTAATACAACATATCCCCTAAAATAAAAATTATAAAAGTTAATTAACGTATTCAGTTAATCAGCGAACTAATTAAAGTAGTTTGCCTCTTACCTGGTGTCCGCCGTAGCCCTCAGTATAGCCCCAGGGTTAAAATAAATCTAAAGGAATTTACCTTTGTTTAAAAATTTTGGACCTTCTAAAAAAAACACCCTGTATATATATATATATATATATATATATATATATATATATATATATATATATATATATATATATATATATATATATATATTGTCACGTTGTAGTGACGGCAGTCCAGCGGTCAGGAGGACACTAGAAATACTTGCAAACGAAGCTCTTTATTTGGGCTGACTTGCGCCCGCAAAAGAACTGACTCACTCGGTGGCGGCGCAAGCAACAAGCATGCTCGTCAATCGTCGAACTACGAATGCCCGCCGCTCGCGGCATCGCTCAATTTAAAGCCGGCAAAGAAACTTCCAGATAGCAGGACAAGATCATCTACAGTAATCTGAAAAAACCTAGATGCAGCCTTTCATGGCTGCGATCAATCGAGATTAGACTGGTCGCTTCTCGCGTCACGGACAAAAATGATAACAGCCGTTTCCTGCAGCCTTGAGCGTGAACGAACAAACACTACAATGATACGTGGCATTACCCCCCTTCCAAAGAAGCATCGTCTCGATGCTTTAAAATGAAAATAAACACGGAAAATGAAACTTCGAGTCCTTTAGCGTTCATAATATGGCTTCAGGCGTACGACATGTACGACTTCCGGGCGTGGGCGGCGTCGCTGAGATGCTGTCGTGGCGTCGGGGATGACTTCATAGTCGTGGTCACCGATCCGACGGAGAACCCTGTACGGGCCAAAGTAGCGTCGAAGCAACTTTTCGCTCAATCCACGGCGGCGAACTGGCGTCCATATCCAAACCCGATCACCTGGCTTGTAATGCGTGTGTCGTCGGCGCAGATTGTAGCGTTGGGCGTCGGTGTGCTGCTGGTCTTGAATGCGAAGCCGCACAAGTCTTCGGGCTTCCTCGGCGCGATGAAGGTAGGCGGCGACGTCGAGGTTGTCTTCGACGGAAACGTGCGGGAGCATTGCGTCGAGTGTTGCCGTGGGCTTCCTGCCGTACACCAGCTGGAATGGGGTAAACCTGGTTGTCTCCTGGACGGCAGTATTATAAGCGAAGATCACGTACGGCAGAATGGAGTCCCACGTCTTGTGTTCGGCGTCGATGTACATGGAGAGCATGTCTGCGATGGTCTTGTTCAGACGCTCTGTGAGTCCGTTGGTTTGTGGATGATAGGCAGTGGTCCTCCGATGGCTTGTCTGGCTGTAGCTTAAAATGGCTTGCGTCAGCTCCGCTGTAAACGCCGTTCCTCTGTCTGTGATGAGCACTTCCGGGGCGCCGTGTCGCAGGAGAATTTGTTCGACAAAAAATTTTGCGACTTCTGTTGCGGTACCACTAGGCAACGATTTCGCCAGGTGGAAGAAACAGACTAGGTGTCTGAACGCGGCTGCCGCGCCGGCGACTTTGTTGATCGTAGTTTACGCCTCTCTCGGCAGATGGCGTGGATCGTTGGGGGGTCAACCGTAGCACCCGACGCGGCGCGCTGACCTCCACAAACATTCGCATGCGCGTAAGAATGACATGTAAATTGCCCGATATATGTCTGTATACTAGACTAAATAAATAAATAAATAAATAAATAAATAAATAAATAAATAAACGTCTGGCAAGCCTTTGGAAGCAAGCTTAGGTACAAGCTCATGATTATTTCAGCTTGGAAATGCTATTCATACCTAAGCGTGCTTTGGTACTCGTAAACGTCCAATATATCGACCACAGTGGAATCGCCCGCGTGTTTACTAGTGCTCAGCTTGTACAAACGCAAAACAATCTGGCTTGTGCAGAATGCAGAATTCTGAGAAATAAATTTCCAAATACGTGCTATTAAGATGTCAAGAAATCCTAGTCACGCATGTCAAATACGCTAGCTCCCGATAACGGAAGGTGATCGTTGGTTCTCGCTTGGTTCTGTGTCGGGCATTATTTCTCACGTAGGTGCTCGCTTTCCAATCCCATATCTGCGCGAAAATAGTGGTCCCAGGCAAACTGCGCGCTCCCGCGTGTTCCCGAAATGCACTGTCTCCACCTCGGCTTTGCCGCAAGAAGCGTACAGGCACGCGAAGTAAAGTTTGAAAGCCGTGCTCTCGAAATGTCTCATAAAACAACCGGGTACACAAAAAAGCGGATTTTATTTTTCACATTTATGCAGACGTCGCCAGCACAATATCACATCGGCGGCCGAATTTCGATGAAGGCGAAATTCTAGAGGCCCGTGTGCCGAGCGATGTCAGTGCACGCTAAAGAACCCCAGGTGGTCGAAATTTCCGGAGCCCTTCACTACGGCGCCCCTCATAGCGTGAGTTTCTTTGGGACGTTAAACCCCAATAAACCAAACCAAACATAAATTAAGGACTGCAGTGCTTTTCAAGGTGTTTGGCATTCTACACAAGCTTTGAAAGCTTCCTAAGATGTTGCATTTTCGTTTTCGAGTCAATTTTTGTCTGTTTGCGGACCTGCGTCATTCGCATATCAATGTAATATTGCAACAAATTTGCCATCATATCTTCTTTATGCTCCTCACATGGGAACGAGAATGTATGCTTTGCTAGCATAGCTTCAATTGTTACTTCATACGCATTTATGTGTGTGGCATTTTCCTGAAACTCTTTTTCAGCCGTCTGCAGCAAAGAAAAAATCCTGAGATTTCGGTGCAGGAGCCCACCTCTTGTCTTACTTTGCACAAGCGTGCTTTCAGGTTGAGCATGGACCTCAGTTTCTTCAACAAGGCTCTGTCGGCATGCGGGGCAGGTTCAGCCTTTCAACATTTTTCTTCACATGAACCCAGCCAGGTAATACACAATGTAGTCAGCAGCCTGTGGCTCTGCGCATACCTCACCAAACGCTTCATCACACTCAACCTCTGCGGCAACCGATCCATCCAGTTTGCATTTTAGCTGATGAAGACGAGTCCTTTGTTTTCCGTCCATTGGGAACGCAAGGTTTAGATCAGCCAACGTAAGCATGTGTTTCCCGAGCATGCTCGACATCGCATGCACTTCCCAAGCTTGGGTGGTTTGATCAGGCTATACACTGAAAGCATGTTATATAGCAGAAGAAATGTGGGTAAGGAGGGATGGTCATTCTTACCGCCTCCTAAGCGGATTGTCCCAAAAAACGCTCTAAAACATCCTGGTTAAATTTTCCAGTCAGTACGTACTTGAAGCCACACTGTTTGAGCAAATATCTTGTCAGCTCTAAAGCTGACAAAACTGTGACACGCAAGGCTGCTACAGTCTGCTCTGTCAGAAAATGATCGCGAGATATCCTTCCGGCCACCACTTCCCCCTCCCACTTGTTGAGACAGTACAAGCAGGAGGCTGGAACTCTGAGATCTTTGCTGCCTGCAGTGATGCTTTCTTTGGGATGATTGCTGTTGAGTGCGTCATACAGATCGTTAAATTTAAAGGTGAATTCTACCGTCCCTTTAACAATCTGCAGTCCCACTGTTTTCATTTGAGAGTAAAACTCCAGCGCGCTGGCCACACTTCGACTGAACAGCTGGGTAGCGAGTTTTACGCGCACCTTCTCCGTGTTCGACGGATTAATATGGACATATGTGAGCTTGTGGCAAACACTCAAGTGTCCAGGCTGCTTTTGGTCTTGAACAAAAAGCTTATCGTAGTGTGCCCATTGGACACTGCCACCAGGAAAGTTTAGAACCTTTTGGGAATGCAGACGGTTGCGCACACGCTTCATAAGATGCGGAGCATTCGAAAAGACAAATATGCTACGCTTTTCATCAACAGGGAGGAACGAAACAGCGTTTACCCATCACACAATACACAGGAGTGTATGACGGAAAGTGTAATGGGCAAAAAAAGACACGTGGCACAAAAACAAGCGCAGCGATCACTACCTATCCTCCAAATGCAGTCGGCGGCACTCACGCCGCCCACACGCCCGCTGACCTTAGAGTTCCTGTATATGCTCCCGCAGGGAGCTTTGGTAGCATATACAGTAACTCTAGACCCCCTAACCTGCTAGCGCCACCTCACGACGCTCCCAGAAAACACGAGCCGACGTTCGCCAACATCGCCTGCTGGAAAGGCGCTGTCGTTCAGACACCTAGTATATTCTTCCACCGTGGCTTTTGCTTCGGCGTAGCGGGTCATGTAGTCGGTGGCCACGATGATCAACTTGTTTCCTGATGAAGAGGTCGGAAAGGGGCCGAGGAGGTCCATCCCTATTTGCTGAAAGGGCTTAGTTGGCGGTGGTATGGGGTTCAGGAGTACGGCTGGTCTAGTCGGAGGCGTTTTGCGTCGCTGACACGGCACGTTTTCACGTAATGGGAAAGGTCGGTAGCTACACGTGGCCAATAGTACTTCTCCTGGATGCGGTGCAACGTGCGAGCAATCCCGAGATGTCCTGCAGTCGGCTCATCATGACATGCCTGCATAATGTTTTGCCTGAGATTTTTGGGCACGACAAGAAGATGCACTGTCCTGTTCGGCGCGAAGTTCTTCTTCAGGAGGACATTATTGTGAAGGAAGAAGGATGACAGTTGCCGCTTGAACCCTCGGGGAGGCGATGCGGTCTTGCCTTTCAGATAATCAACGAGGCTTTGCAAGTCAGGATCCGAGTGCTGCTGCTGCGCGAAACTGCTGGCGCTTACCGGTCCTAAGAAAGCGTCGTCGTCTTCCTCTTCGGGTGCTGCGTCGACAGGAGCTCGTGACAAGCAGTCTGCATCGGAATGCTTGCGGCCAGATTTGTAGACTACAGTTATGTCGAATTCTTGAAGACGCAGGCTCCAACGATCAAGGCGGCCGGAGGGATCTTTCAAATTGGCCAGCCAGCACAGAGCATGGTGATCGCTCACAACCCTGAATGGTCGTCCGTATAGGTAGGGGGCGAAATTTGGACGTGGCCCAAATAATGGCGAGACATTCTTTCTCTGTCGTCGAATAGTTGGCTTCGGCTCTCGACAGTGAACGGCTAGCGTACGCGATAACTTTCTTCTGTCTGCCATTTTTCTGAACGAGGACCGCTCCTAAGCCCACCCCGCTTGCATCGGTATGAACTTCGGTTTCGGCGTTTTCATCAAAGTGCCCGAGCACAGGAGGGGATTGTAAGCGGCGCTTCAGCTCGTTGAAAGCTTCCTCTTGTGGCCTTTCCCATTTAAAAGGCACGCCAGCCTTGGTAAGTTGAGTCAAAGGTTCAGCGATGCGCGAAAAGTTCTTGACGAATCGTCGGTAATAAGCGCACAATCCAAGGAATCTGCGTATAGCCTTCTTGTCATTAGGCTGTGGAAACTCTGCGATCGCAGCCGTCTTGAACATTGACCTCCTACACTCGTCCCCACAAAGTGAAGAATTGTGCTGCACTTTAGAAACTAATGCTTTTATTAATCTCATAGAACAACCAACTCGTATAGAGCGGGATACATGTACACTCATTGACATTTTTATCACCAATGCTACAAATGTGCCCATCAGTTCAGGTGTTCTTCAAACACACATTAGTGACCATTTACCTATATATTTAGTGCTTAGTCATAAAAAGTTCCAATTAAAAGACGCGAGACCGACTGTAAGTACATTCCCGGAGATAAATGAAGATACCCTGGGGTCTTTTTATAATTTAGTTTTAGGGATATCATGGGAGAGTGTTCTTTCAAGCGCTGATGCGGAGGAGGCTTATAACATCTTCATAGACAAATTTATAAAGGTATATAATGATTGCTTTCCTTTCAAAACTCGTAAGCGGCCACGAAAAGCACGCAAACCTTGGATTACAGCTGAATGTGTCAAAGCTATAAAGATGAAAAATGTTCTTTATCAAAAGTTTTTAAAATCCAGAAACGAAAACGATTTAGGTGACTTCAAAAAACACAGAAACAGGACAAACAGCCTATTACGGAGAATTAAAAAAGAGTACTTTGAAAACCTTTTCATGCAGGACACGAAGCAAACTCCGGAAATAATTTGGAAAAGATTAAACACACTCCTAAATCGGCACACTGGTGCAATTGATAGCCCGATGGAGATAAGTATGAATGGCACAACTCTTGCAGGAGAAGAATTAGCTAAAGCTTTTAATGATTTCTTCACATCTGTGGGAAATAGTCATCATGACCCAAGCTGCATGAACTCTATGCACCAACCAACAGAAGAGACTGCATTTTTATTCCCGGTAACTGCAGATGACGTTGTGTCTACAATCTTATCTCTAAACAATACTACCAGTACTGATGTAGATGGTTTGGAGATTCGGCCACTTAAACATGTTGCTACTATTATAGCCCCTGTTTTAGAGTACATCATTAATCAAATATTTTCATGCGGCCAATTTCCTCGCCGGCTCCAAGTGGCCAAAGTTACTGCCATATTTAAAGGTGGTGAGAAATGTAACATGTCGAACTACAGGCCAATTTCAATACTTCCTGTATTCTCCAAGGTCGTTGAGAAGCTAATACACGTACGAATGAGCTCATTTTTAACCAAGCATCAGATTATGACACCGTATCAGTTTGGGTTCACCAAAAAACGCTCTACAGAAAGCGCCTTGCTAGTGCAAAAAGAAATCATTCTTAACGCCTTTGAACACCAATTGTATTCACTTGGAATTTTCATAGACTATTCAAAGGCATTTGACAAAATAAATCACGTTACACTATTAACAAAATTGGAATATTATGGTTTCAGAGGCTGTTTCCTTTCTCTTATTAAATCCTACATACAATACCGCCAACAAAGGGTGCACATAAGTAACTCTTGCTCCAGCTTCAAACCATTGCTACATGGCGTTCCGCAAGGAAGTATTCTCGGGCCACTACTTTTCAACCTATATATTAATGACCTTGTTAACATAGATTTAAATACATCATTTGTTATTTATGCTGATGACACAAGCTTATTTTTCTCCCATCACAGTTTACCCCTGCTTGTAAAGAAAGCGAATGCAGTACTTGATGTATTGAACACTTGGTGTCTAAATAATTCCTTAACTATAAACGTCTCGAAGACAAAATCAGTTCTTTTTCGCCCTAAAAATGAACCAGTTAATTCAAATATTGTCCTGAAACTTGGTCTTTCAGTCATAGAGGTGGTACCAGTAATAAAAACCTTAGGTGTCCTTTTTCATGAGAATATGCAGTGGAACGCACATACTGACCTCGTTCACTCCAAACTATCCCGAATAGTTGGTATTCTTGCACGTTTTCGCAACTTTCTTCCTAAGCACATTAAATTACTTTTGTATAACTCCCTTTTCACATCCACATTATCGTATTGCTACTTGATATGGGGCACCACAACGTACACAAACTTGTCCAAAATCTATCGACTGCAGAAAAAAGCTGCAAGAATTATTTCAAATGAACCCAATGACGCCCACACAAAACCTCTTTTTGATGACCTTAGATTACAACAATTACCAAACCTGTTCAATGCACTTCTGTTAAAACGTCATCATGCCTTTCATCTAAATAATGACCCTTTCCTTGAAAACCTTGCGACCCTGTCTCCGTTTGCGAAAGCATATAGCACACGAAGCAGTCAGACATGGAAGATTCCTCACACACGTACTAACTATGGCCGCCAAATGCTGATGTACACACTACCACATGCTTTTAACTCTTCTGATAACACCTCCAAGTCACCTCCAAGACATTAACACTTACAATTATGAACCCGCAATGTTAGCCCTATCACTTAACATGTTTTTATGATTATGTAAAGCCGTCGCCATATATATATTGCTTTTCTTTATATCGCTATCACTTTTTGTCCCCTGCTGTATTGCTTTGTGAACGGGGTGCTAGCCTTTGTCAAGCCGTTACAGGCTTTTTGCTAGCACCCCGTTGCATCACGAGTTCTGTAACATCATTGTTGATGCTAAATAAATTTGAATTTGAATTTGAATTTGAATTCTGGGGGTCTGGGCGAACTCCATCCTTGCTTACGACGTGACCAAGGAACAGCAGCTCCTCGTAGGCGAAGTGGCACTTCTCTGGTTTCAGTGTCAGGCCTGAAGACTTGATCGTTTCCAGCACTATCCGAAGCCTTCTGAGGTGGTCTTCAAAGCTTGAGGAGAAGACAACAATGTCATCTAAGTAGACTAGGCAAATCTGCCACTTCAAGCCTGCGAGCACCGTATCCATTACTCGCTGGAACGTTGCTGGGGCAGAGCAGAGGCCGAATGGCATCACCTTGAACTCGAAGAGTCCGTCTGGCGTGATGAACGCAGTCTTCTCGCGATCTCTTTCGTCGACTTCAATTTGCCAGTAGCCGCGCTTCAGGTCCATCGATGAGAAGTACTTAGCGTTGCATAGCCGATCCAATGTGTCGTCGATGCGGGGCAGGGGGTAGACATCCTTTTTCGTAATGCTGTTCAGGCGGCGGTAATCGACGCAAAAGCGAAGGGTGCCGTCTTTCTTTTTCACTAGGACGACCGGTGCTGCCCAGGGGCTCCTCGATGGCTGGATGACGTCGTCACGAATCATTTCCTCAACTTGCTTGCGGATAGCTTGGCGTTCTAGCGGCGATACGCGTTAGGGGCTCTGTCGCAGTGGTCGTGCGTGTTCGTCTGTGACAATGCGGTGCTTGGAAAGCCGGGTTCGTCGCACATTCGATGCTGATGAGAAGCAATCGGTGTACCTTTGAAGAAGACTGCGTATTTGGTCTTGTCTGCTCCGGGGTAATGCCGGGTTGATGTCGAACGTGGGTTCATGGCCTTGTTCAGATAGTTCTGCGGGTTGGTCGGGTAGGGCAAATACGTCGCTGATGTCTGCCAGCTCGTCGAGGAAAGCGATCGTCGTACCTTTGTTTAGATGCCGGTATTCTCCGGTATTCTTTAAATCATTGGTCGATCATAAACTCACTATCTATAAACATAAATAAAACAAAAGTCGTGCTTTTCAGGCCAAGAAACAAACCAGTATGCGATAGCGACATTTCACTTCGGATTGGGTCTGTGCCTTTAGAAGTTGTCCCTGTCGTAAAAAGCCTTGGAGTAGTAGTAGTAGTAGTAGTAAAAGACTTTTATTCGACCAAAATTTATAGGCCGAGCATTTCGACCGCCTGGGCGACCAGAAGCCGCTGTTCTTCTTCCCCTTCAGCGCCAAGCCAGTCGAGCAAGGTGGTGATGGATAGAGAGGGTGGGGGGAAGGAACCCGACTGCTGAGCAGCCGGGCAATAGAAGAGGCAATGGGCCAGGTCCGCATAGATACAGGGGCAGTTGGGACAGGAAGGGTCCGATCGATAGCGATAGAGGAAGAGGCGGGACGGGGTGATAACTGCATTCATCTGAATGTGCCGAAGAAGGCGAGACTCCGGCACCGTGAGTGATGGATGGGGGGGAGGGTAAAGGCGTTTGTCGAGGCGGAGCTCAAGGTAGGCCTCTTTTATGGTGCGGCGAAGGGTGAGTCTCCCACCGTCCTCCGAGGGCTTGGGCCAGGGGATCAACGGTGCCCGGAAAAGTGTGTCGCGGGCGAGCTGATGGGCCAGCTCATTGCCGTCAATCCCTGAATGCCCAGGGACCCAGCGGAGGAAAACGATGGAAGGCTGCAGTGCGGAGATCGCTCGTTCGACCTCCTGTTGGAGAGAAGGGGTCAGGGTGCGTTTCTGTATGTGGTGTATAGCGGCTTGTGAGTCTGAATAGACTGTGTACTCTTGGAGAGAGGGAAGGAGGGCAAATGACTGGAGGGCATGCGCAATGGCGAGAACCTCGAGGGACAATGCGTCTGGAGGGTGTAGATACGGCCCGCTGGTGTGGGTTTCAGGAGCAGGGAGGTGTGGAAGGTACAGGGCGTAGCCGCAGGAACCTCGAGGAGCCACGAAAGAGGCATCCGTGTAAGCTACACCCTGGGTATCAAAGAGAGGGGAATGGTGCTGCGCGGTCGCATGACGACGTCCGGCGTGCAGGACGGGGGACATGTTGGTCGGGAGGGGAAGGATACGAAGATTAGGGGCGGGGGTGGGAATAGGAGAGGTAAACGGGGAGATTGGAATGGGCGAGATACCCGCTTGAGTCAATAACCACTGACCCTGACGGGTAAGGGAAAGCCGGGCAAGCTGCGAGTCATGATGGAGACTGAGAAGAGAACGAAGAGGATGGAAGAGGCCCGTGGCAAAGAGCTTAGTGGTAGAGGTAGTGATAGGGAGGTTGAGAGCTGCCTTGTAGAGGCCCACAAGGGCAGTCTCGAGAGCGTTAAGTTGAGTCTGAGTGAAGGAAGCGTAGGGTGCAAAGTACAAGACCTTGTTGAGGGCCAGCGCGTGGGCAACTCGGCACGCGTGAGCCTCGTGGAGACCTGAGCGTCGAGTGACCACGCGCCGCAGGAGGTGAGTTACAGAGTGGCAGGTGGTGACAGCGCGGTGGAGGGCTTGCACATTCTTAGTCGCATGCAAAGGGAAGCCAAGAACTTTGCACTGTGTGACGACAGGAATGGGAGAGCCAGAAAGGTGGAGAGAGACGAAGTGGTTGTGTGAGCGCTGGTAGGAGGAATGGTTGAGAAGGAGAAGCTCGGATTTCTCAGGAGCAGGAGAGAGGCCAGCGGTGGTGAGAAAGGAGTCGATGAGATCTAGGCCACGTTGCAGGGTGTCCTGTACGTGACCGGGAGAGCCAGATGAACACCAGAGTGTGATGTCATCGGCGTAAAATATATGATGCAGGTCGGGAATTTCAGCTAGCTGGGAGGCGAGAGGGGCCATAGCGAGATTGAAAAGGGTAGGAGATAGAACAGCACCTTGAGGAGTGCCACGGGTGAGGTGGTGTGGGTTAGACAAGTGGGTATCTACTCGAAAGCGAGCCGCACGTTTAGAGAGGAATGAGCGGATATAGGAGTACATGCGGGAGCCACAATCCAAAGAGGCGAGTTGAGAAAGGATGTGATCGTGACAAACACCGTCAAAGGCCTTGCGAACATCGACGGTCACAAGTGCGTAAATTTGAGTGGGTGTAGGGGACAGAAACGTTTGCTGGAGAATCAGAAACATGTCCTGTGCACAGACGCGGCGTCGGAAGCCAATGAGAGAATGGGGGAAGAACTCCCGTGCCTCAAGAAAATCAGAGAGGCGAGTCAGAGCCATTCGCTCAAGGGTCTTACCAACGCACGACGTCAGGGAGATTGGGCGGAGGTTAGAGAGAGAGGGAGGTTTGCCCGGCTTTGGAATCATAGAAATAAGGGAGGATGTCCAGGAGCTCGGCAAGCAGCCGCTCTGCCAGGCCTCATTGTAGGTTTGGAGGAGGAATTCTTTGGCGCAGTCAGGAAGGTTACGAAGTGTGGTGTATGTAATGGCATCCTCACCGGGAGCCGAGCGTGTAGCATTAGCAGCCAGAGCAGATTCGAGCTCCCGGAGAGTGAAGCATTGGTCCAGATCGGGGTTAGGTCCACCTGAGTACACCGGGTAGGAGGGTGCCAGAGGGGGCGGGAGGTAGAGAGAGGCGAGTTGATCAAAAACTTCGGAGGGAGTCCCCTGAGTGAGGGCTTTAGCTAGAGTGGGAGCAAGGGCAGGCTTAGTGCCAAGGAGGGATTTAAAGAGAGACCATGCGGATCGCGAGTGCAAAGAAGAATCAAGGCCATCACAAAGAGCACTCCAACGAGAGTGCTCGAGGGAGGCGCAGTGGGCGACGATCTCGGCCCGCAGAGCAGTGATCCGGGAGGAAAGTTGGGCATTGTGTGGTTGGGAGCGAAAGGAGCGTTGAAGACGTTTACGGCGACGCCATAAACGGAGAAGGTGAGGATCTGGGTCTTGGATTGGGTAACGAGAGCGAACGCGACGGCTACTGGACGTGAGCGCTGCAGAGATGCGCGACGTCCAGTCGTCGTAGGATTGAAAGGAGTCGGAGGCGAGATTAGTGCGAAAAGCATGCCAGTCAGTGTGAATAACCGGATGACAGCGAGGGATGTGGGAAAGAGAAGCGGTGATATGGATGAGAAAGTGGTCACTTAGAAGAGTTTCGGCTGTCACCTGCCAGTGAAAGGAAAGTGAACCCCGAGAGAAAGTGAGGTCGGGTGTCGTGGGGCGTTGTGAGGCAGTGCCCGCTCGAGTAGGAGAGCCAGGAGTATTAAGAAGGGTGAGGTGGCGTTCCTGTGACAGACAATGGAGGAGGCGGCCGGGTTTGAGGGTTTGTGGGTAGCCCCAGAATGTGTGAGGGGCATTAAAGTCACCACCAAAGAGGATATTGGAGGTAGAAGGAAGAGAGTGAAGGAATTTACCCAGAGCAGAGAATAAATAGGAAGTGACAGGGGGGTTATAAAAAGACAAAAGGACGAGTGAGCTGCGGGAAGAAGGGTGGTAATAAACCACACCAACTAAATATTTAAGGAGGGTGGAGGGGATGTCAATTTGCTCTACGAGCACGTCACTGCGTACATAAATAGACGCAAGTGGTGTGGCCGTAGTGGCATGGTAGGTCCTCGCCAAACGCCATTATGATAGTGGAGAGGAACGCGATGGTACGCGTTCCTTCTTTTTGGCCGGGGGCAGTGACTCATGCAGGGATTGGAGCGTAGAAGTGAAGGATTCTAATTGTTTGGATTGTGCTTGGAGGGTGGTAAGGATCTGGAGAACCGAAGTTTCCAGCTGAACCAAGCGAGTGTGATGGGCCTGTGTGGTGGTTTCTACAAGGTCAGCCAAAGGGGCGACCTGGGCGCTGGAGGAAGGAGTGGTGAACGTGGCAAGGTGCTCATTTAGCTTGCTAAGCTGGGAGGTAAGAGAGGAGGTGGTTGTCTGGAGGGTTTGAGTCAAGGCATGTATCTGCTGTTGTAGATCGTGGGAAATGCGCTGCTGCTCTCGCTGCTGGCGTTCCAGCATTGCCAGCCGGAGGTCGAAGGAGCGTCTCTCGTCAGTCAAGGATGGAGAGGGTGGTTTAGTGGAAGAGAGGGACGCTGGCACCGAGGATCCTTTAACTATGGCGGCGTAGGAGCCTGGTGGTGACGTGATCGGAGCTGATGGAGATTCATGATTAGAGAAGGAGGAGGAGGGGGTGGTGGGTTGAGTGGCCCGGCGCAAAGCTAGGCGTCGGAGGTATGCAGTTTTAGCACACTCGCGTTGTTTAGCAAGGAGAAAGGGGCAAGTGGGGTCGAGGGAGGGGTGGGTGTTCACCTTGCAATGAACGCACCAGGGCTGGGCACACACATGAGCGGAAGGGTCAGCGGGTAGAGGAGCAGCACAGCGACGGCACTTGGCCGGAACGCTGTGCTGGGGGCATTGGTGGGCGCGGTGGCCTAGAGTGAGACAACGGGTGCAGGTGGGAGGCTTAGGTTTATGAGGACGGCACCGGAAGGCAACGCGTTTGAAATAAACAAAGTGGGGGATGACGGTACCAGCGAACGTAATGAGCACTGACTGAGTGGATCCCATCATGCGAGCAGCGAGAATATCTGTTTTAAAAGACTCTAGATCATGCATGAGCTCATCAGGAGTGAAGTGGCCACCGACGTTATGGATGACGCCGAGGCATGAGATGGGAGGATGGGGGGAATAAGTGTTGATGCTGACAGGCTTACCGTGAAGGTGAAGGTGCGTGATCGAAAGTAGGAGGTGGGCGGTGAGAGGAGAATGAGTTTTTAAAAACACAAGGCTTTGGGCTGGCTTGGCCTGAAGGGTGATGTCTGCACTAGTCTTGGAGGAAAGTTGTGCAGCTGAGGTGACTGCGGCGAGCACGTCGTAGAGAGGCAGCTTGGGATTGAGGGTACCAGGAGGGAGTTGTATTCCAACAGTGATGAGCTCGCAGCGGGGTCGGGTGGCGGAAGCAGGCTTACGGCTGGTACCGATGGTGCTCCAGCCGATTTCCGGGGATGGAGAGTCGTCTACCGGGGACGCCATGAAGTCCATGTCTGCCGACGAATCGTCAGCCTGAGGCGCAATCTGCGACGCTGGTGCCGGGCTGCAGGTCTTGGTGCCAGCGGGTAATGTGGCAGGTGTAGGCGCGGCGGCACCGGCGGCGTCGACGAAAGCAGGCGGCTGCGACGCGTCTATGGGCCCAAAGGTGTTGGCGTCCCTTAGAGCGTGGAGTTGGCTAGCAGTGGACGCTGCGGCGACGACGAACGCTGCCGGCTGCGCCGCGGCCGTCGATCCAGAGCTCCCAGCGTCGCTCACAATGTTGGTTGCAACAGGATTTTGCGCGGTGACGTGGGCGGTTGGAGTAGGCCCCGCGGTGGCGGCATCAGTGGGTCTGGGCTGCAGGGGCTTCGTCAGACGCTGCATTGCAGAGGTGCAGGCGCGGCGCGTTAGGGTTAGCGAGGCGCCGCGCCGCATCAGACTTTTGGAGGCGCTTGGAGGGCCAGCTCGGCAGCGGGCCGTGATGACGATGGTATCCGCGTGCTTCGGAAGCCTTCCTGAATCGATGGAGAGGAAATCCAGGGGCGGGCGAAGCCCTGGACTATGCCAGGGGCAGGTGAAAACGGAGCACGGTAGGCAGCCAGCTAACCAGGGCGGCGCCACCTAGCGGGAATCCCCTTGGAGTATATTTTGAGAAGCATTTATCGTGGTCAACACATGTCGATAAAACAGCGGACAAGCTGTCAAAAATAACTGGTGTGTTAAGTAAACTGCGCTATTTTCTGCCACAAAAAGTGAAACTGACTCTTTATAATTCCATGTTTGCTTCCGTTTTAAACTACTGTTTCACGGTATGGGGAACTACCACACTCTTAAACTTAAACAGGTTACATGTAATCCAAAAACGAGCTATAAGAAGCATTGCAAGCATCCCCCACTACGTTACGACAAAACCCCTTTTTAATGCCTTCCACATAACTGCAATACACGATTCATATAATGTCAACTTAATAAAACGATATAGGAGAAGTAATACCTACCGTAATTTTCTTGAAACTTTGTCTCAACTAACACCTAGAGAACACACTCATGCCTCGTGGGAGGGAACAGCGCGAAACAAAACGACGGACAAAGGAAGAGGACACAAAGACGAGCGCTGTCCGTCGTTTTGTTCGTGTTGTCCGTCGTTTTTGTTCGTTTTGTTCGTCGTGTTCCTTTGTCCGTCGTTTTGTTTCGCGCTGTTCCCTCCCACGATGTATCAGTACAAACTCGCCCAGTTATCCATCCACACTCATGCCATAAGAAACCGCGATAAATGGTTCATTCCCCAAATACATACTAAATATGGACGTCAAATGCTCAGCTACCACTTACCATTATTGCTAAATGCTTTGTGTTAGTCTTACAAACCAGTAATTTTGCATATTATTTCTTGTGCTGTTTTCGTGTTTTTATCTCTTGTTTATTTATTTTTTCCGAGTCAGTTGTGTCTCGCTTATTTTTCCTCAAACGCAATTGTTTTGTTAGTTGCTGCCAATATATGCAATCAAACAAACCTTGAAACCTTGTACGGGGGCGCAGGCGCGCAATCAAGCTCCAGTGAGAGCTTTTTGTCTGCGCCCCTAACATCTGGATGATGTAAATAAAGATTTGATTTGATTTGATTTGATTAAGTTGGTTAGCAACACCTGGGCTTGGCCATTTTGGATTTCGGCGACTCCCCTCGCGACGGCCAATCCTCGATCCAGGAGTAACTGGTTGTTCTCCGCGATAACGCCTTCGGCATTTTCAATGTCTCCAGTACCTATGCCGACGAGAACACTTGATCGGGGCGGCACGCTCAATGCTTCATCGAGGACGTTTAAGGCAACGTGATTTCATTTCATTTCATTTATTTACCTTAAAGGCCCCTTTCGGGGTATTACATAAGGGGTGGGTTAATCAAAAATTTGGTACATTTTTTCACGATGACATATGAAGTTCAATGTTGGCGTTGAAGAGTGACGGGCAGGTGATAGCAGCAGCGGAGTGGGAGAGGCCGTTCCAGTCTGACGCGGCTCGTGGAAAGAAGGAGGTGGAAAAGGTTACGGTACGGGCACGTGGACGAGTAACTTGAAGGGGGTGACCAGTGCGATGTGATATGCGCGGCGGAGGTGCGCAGATGTATGGTTCATGGCCGAGTGAGCTGTAATAAAATTTATGAAAAAGAGATAGGGTTGCGACGCGACGACGGCAAGAAAGACTTCGTAAGTTGGACAGTGATTTCAGGGATGACACACTGACTTCGTATGAATATTGGGAGTGAATGAAACGGGCGGCGCGATTTTGCACGGCTTCAAGTGATGAGTCGTGCTCGTCGCAACAGGTATGGCTTTTTCCGTGGAAAGCTTGATCGACTTATATATATATATATATATATATATTGTTACGTGCTTAGCACGCACCGGGGGTTATTCACAGAGGGGATCGGTCGGAGCAGGATGGAAGCAGGAAGCCTACTAGCGTCCCTCAGCTCTTTTTCTTCCTTTCTCTCTGCTGGTCCTTCATCTTTTGCTTCTTCCGTCGAGGCTCTGTGCAAGCACGTGACATTTCCCTCCTCGCAGACGAAGCCCGTCGGGCGAGTTAAATAGACCGTCTGGGATGGAATCGCTTGAGGCGGGCTACATGCACCACCTGAGACTGGCGTGACCGTCGACCACTAGCAGTTAGTCGCGATATAACGTAATTAACGTCACTAATGCACTCCAACACAACAAACGGTCCAGTGTAGTGGGATAGTAGTTTCTGACACAGACCACGCTTGCGTAGAGGGGTCCACAACCACACAATGTCACCAGGAACATAAGAAACTTCTTGGTGTTGGACGTCGTAGCGGTTCTTGGAACGCTCTTGCGAAGATAAAATTCGAACGCGGGCAAGCTGGCGAGCTTCTTCAGCTCTGCAGAGTGTGGTCGCAAGAGAAGGTTCGTCGTGAATGAAAAATGGTAGAATGGTGTCAAGGCCACAGCGAGGCGACCGGGCATAGAGCAGGTAAAAGGGGCTGTAGCCAGTTGTCTCATGTTGCGCTGTGTTGTATGCATGAGTAATGAACGGGAGGACGCCATCCCAGTCCTTATGATCTGCAGCGACGTACATAGCAAGCATGGCGGTGAGCGTCCGATTAGTGCGTTCTACCACACCGTTCGTTTGGGGATGATATGGCGTGGAGTGGCGAAAACTGCAGCTGCTGAGGCGGAGAAGTTCTTCAACAACGTCCGCTGTAAATTGGCGTCCACGGTCGCTAATGAGAACTGCAGGAGGGCCATGCCGAAGAATGACGAAACGAAGTAAGAAGTTAGATATTTCAGACGCAGTAGCAGCTGGTATCGCGGCTGTCTCACAATAACGGGTTAAGTGGTCTACGCACACAAGAATCCATCGATTTCCTTTCGAGGACCGCGGGAAAGGTCCAAGGAGGTCAATGCCAACTTGCTCAAACGGGGCTGTTGGAGGTGTGATTGGCCGCAGTTTGCCAGGTGGACTTGAAGTCGGCAGCTTAAAGCGCTGGCATTGCACACAGCTGGCTACATAGTGCTGGATGGTTGAACGCATGTTAGGCCAGTAAAATCGTTGCTGTGTGCGGTGGAGTGTGCGTGTCACTCCCAAGTGCCCAGACGTGGCGTCGTCGTGCATCATTTCAAGAACTGTGATGCGTAGGTTTTCGGGTACGACAAGAAGCATGCGTGCTCCTCCAGAAGCAAAATTCTTCTTATAAAGCAAACCGTCGCGAATGCAAAAAGTATTCTTTACAGAATCTTGAGCGGCATCAAACAAAGAGGTTAATGTTTGGTCCTTGCGTTGCTCAGTTCGGAAAACTTGAAGATCGGGGAAGGCTTGTGAAAGTGACGCCAAGTATTCATCAAAGTTGTCTGCGTCGTCATCAGTCGTTTGAAGCGGCAAACGGGAAAGACAATCGGCATCTGAGTGTTTACGGCCGCTTTTATGCACCACAGTGAAATTAAATTCTTGTAGGCGCAAAGCCCATCGAGCAAGCCGGCCACAGGGGTCACGAAGACTCACTAGCCAGCAAAGCGAGTGGTGGTCGGTGACGACGGTGAAAGCATTCCCGTACAGATAGGAGCGGAAGCGTTGTACAGCGAAAACAACGGCGAGACATTCTTGCTCAGTAACCGTGTAATTTCTTTCGCTCTTACTCAATGACCGGCTGGCATATGCTACCACGTGCTGATCGTGACCATGGCGTTGTATAAGTACAGCACCGATACCGATACCACTTGCATATATATATATATATATATATATATATATATAAAGTCACGACAAGCAGGAAAAAAACAGGATTTAGTTCATGATGCTTCGGCTGGAGGACCAGCCTTTTCTAGTGTACAACAGTACTTCCTAACACTTTGCTTTTAAAGCACGCGCGAGGTGCAGGACTAGAGTAAAGCACAAATGCAAACAACGGGGACGGGGGAAGAAAATAGACGTTAAAAAAAATGCGGGGACAACTTGAAAACACCATCCCCTAACGTGTATGCAGGTAATAGCAAGGAGGGAACGAGAGAAAAGAATAAAGAGGGGAAGAAAATTTCTTCCCTACCACCTGCTGGTTTTCTTAGAAGGACCGAGGAGTGACCCTCGAGGTGTCGCTCATTTCCGCATTTTAGTGACAAGCGTCAAACGCTCCACTCCCGCACAACGAGGAGGCGATATTTCAAGAAAAACTAGGAGGAATGGGGTCACCAGGAATGCAAACGCAACGCCTCAGAACAAAGAATAACGGAAAAACGTTATTGCAAAAGACATTAAAATCCCACTCAGAGGAGGGTTGTGGCAGCACAAAAGGATGCAAAATAGGACCTGAGCAAAAATCCCAAGTTTCTAATCATTGCTTACACGAGCACTCCGTGCACACAAAAAAGAAAAGATAGATGTAAGGTTAACAACGAATGCAAATTCAGAAGCGAACTACAGCAAGACAAATAAAGCTGCAGGACTGTTCA
The DNA here is from genome assembly GCF_055824585.1 of Amblyomma mixtum. NCBI lineage: Eukaryota > Metazoa > Arthropoda > Arachnida > Ixodida > Ixodidae > Amblyomma > Amblyomma mixtum. Next base: position 2,795,166 of record NC_143017.1, read on the forward strand.
GGTTTAAACAATGGAATTTTCTACAGCGCGTGAGCGCACGCAGAACAGCGTGGCAATTCATCAACGTGCGAAAAGAGGAGGAACATAAGCGCAAAATGACAATAAACAGACCGCAAAAAGAGGGGAAATTGCGAGACAATACAATATATGAAAAATAAAGGGGCGAAAACAAAAGCTTTTTAAGCTAACAAAAACTGTAGAGGGCACTTGGGAAACTGCTTAGGAGTAATGTGAAAGCATTTATACCTCCTCGCCGCCTCTAATCACACAATTCACCTTTAACCACAGTTAATGCACATTACTCTAACTAATTCACACTTAGTTCAAAATTAATTAATGTCATTCGCACTTAATGGTCTTAATTCACAATATTTACATAATTAATCCACATTTCAGTCATTTGGTTCACTATCAATTCATTTATTAGAAATTGATTCTTAATTCACATGTAATTAACAACTGATTTACTCTAATTCACCTTCAATTCATTCCAATGTATAAATAAATCACATTCCATCCACATTAATCCACCTTAATTTATAATTAACTCACCTTAATTCATATTTATTTACTACTAGTCTTTCTATACTTTGTTATTATTGATTAGATTTCGATTAACTCCAAAGCCCCTTCTTTTCACTTTGGGGCATTCATTTCATTTGGGACATTCAAATTTCTCGCCGCGCGTAGGCTCCGCCCACCATTGCGGTCACGTGGGCCAAAAAGCTGGTAGGTCACACAGGGGCGGCACGTGGTACGACACTACTGGCTCTGCAAGTTTCTGCCACTCGCCCACTTTTGGTCGCTTTTTTGGCTCTAATGACTCGGTTGGCACTAATTTTTTTCCCGACATCCTCACATCTCCTCACATAACCACTTTTCGACAATATCTCTTTATAGTTCCCCGCAACCGATGCCGACACGTTTTGCAGACACCAAATCGCAGACGTAGCCTAGAAAGGCCTTAACAAATGCGTGACAATATGGGTGGCATGGAAAAAGAAGAAACGACGTGGGAAGCAATGCTGCCTACATGTTCTGGCTATCTTTTCCAAGACATATTCATGGCTGTACCGGTATTCCTCATAAGTTCTCAATATAAACAGATATCTTACAGTAGGTTCATTGATGACATATTTACGGTCTGGACACACGGTGAGCATAACTGACGAAGTTTATTTCGGACTTCAACCGCGCTCACACTAATACCTCGGTTTATTGGTTACTGTATTGGCTGTTTAACGCCCCGAAGCAACGTCCGAAATCGACTGGGGCTATGAAAGACGCCGTAGTGGAGGGCTCCCGAAATTTCCACCAGCTGGGGTTCTTTAATGTGCACTGACATCGCACATCACATGGGCCTCTAGAATTTTGCCTTCATCGAAATTCGGCCGCCGCGGCCGAGATCGAACCCGCGTCTTTCGGGTCAGCAGCCCAGCACCGTAACCACTGAGCATCAGCATTACCGCATTACTGAGCATTACAATCAGGAACAAACTGGAGACAACAGTTTACAGACAACCCTCAGACCGACACCACTACTTACACTTCAAGAGTAGTCACACCCGAGATTGTAAAAACTCCATCGCTTACAGTCAGTCCCTACGTTTCCATAAGATTTGCTCTAAAGAAAGTCACTGAATCAAACTGGGAGCACCTCCGGCCACACCTAGCACGACAGAAACACCCGCTGTCAGTTATCGGCAATTCAATCAACAAAGCTTCACAGCATGACCGGCGCGAACTCCTAAATAGCAAAAAGCAGCCACGCCCGAACTCTCAAGTCGATCTTTTTGTTACACATTCGGCATCAATCCAGAATGATAATACGGTTCTGAAGAAACAACATAACAGTGAAAGGATGAAAGAAGCCATCCCTTCACCCCCATGCGCTGTGGATAGGCGTGCAAGGGACACCCGTGATAAGATAACATCGTCTACAATCGGAAACCGTAGCTTCAGAGGATCTGCACCATGCAATAAATCTAGACGTAAACAATGTCCAATCATGGCAACAACTACCAGTGCCAAAAGCAGAGCGTCATCTTTCTCCTTCTAGATAAAAGGCCTCATGCGGCACCGCTAATGTTGTCTACCTCCAGGAGTGTGGCGCCTGTAAAGATACCTACGTGGGACAAACATTTACACCGTTGAGAATTCGCATCAAAAATCACAGATCTCATAGGGGAACACGGCCAATTCTCCCACTTTCAAAGCTCACAAACAGCCTTTGGGATCCATTCTATAACTTTAGAGGTATTGTACTCCAATGGGCGTTATACACATTATGACTGCGAGAGCTTTGGAGCAGACCTGATTCACAAATTTAACACAGCTTCAAGTGGTATCAACGAAACAGTAGGCCGACTGTCACGCTTAGAACAGTTATAGAGTAACAAAAATTATCCAAGACACGTTGGGAGTGGAGACTGACCGAAAGGGCAGCAGAAAGCATATAAAATCACTTTTTGCGACGTCGTTTCCTCTTTTTTCATGTTACTTATTTTATGACGCATTTAATGTTAGTGTTGCGTTTCTCCTTTTTATTTTTTATTTTTGTGCGGCCCTGTCATGCATTGTATTGAATTCTCAGGCATTTTCCCCCCTTTTTACCCTCTTTTCAGTGTCACTTTTGCTGCTATCTCCCTGTTCTCCTCATACAATGGTGAACTGACATGTTCTGCGCGATCTCACGCGCTGTGGAAAATTACCAATGTTTAACCGTGCATAGCACTAGGGTTCCATCCCAGGCAGCACAAACCATCGGCCCAATACTGGGAACGAGTTGGCTATGTCCGGCCCTATATAGGACCAGCGCTGACTTTATTGACCCCATATGGGCTATGCCAATCTGTGCCATATCCAACATGGCTCTACATGTCTGCGGTACTGCCCATATTGACAGTGCCCCTTTATATTGTAACGTGGCGGCCAGCCGAAGAATGAGGCGTGATGAACCATGGAAGAGAGATGATTTAATGGCCGCTGGCCTAGCGCGAGCGCTCCGTCTCGCGCCACTGCCAGCTTCGTCTTCGTCACACTACCCGGGGGCTCCGAGCGATCGTCCCGATCGGTGACGAACAGACGGCGAAATGGCGATGGTCTTGAGTGGGGGGTTGAACAGTATGTAGATGATGGTGCAGTGCTGGCCGCCACGATGAGAAAGATGAGATAATGAGTCCCGGTCCACGAAGCATCCGGGCCGTAGGGTGCCAGGAGCTGACGGCCGAGGCCCTTGGACGCACCGAACGGCAGGGGCAGGGGGGCGGCGTCCTCATGTGTGGGCAGGGTCTTGGGTCGGTGGGGTCTTGGGTCCGTCGGGTCTTGTGTCGTCGTGTCGTGTGGTCCGGGCGGTGGACGGGGCTGTGGTGAGCGGTGAGGTCGGTTCAGGTCGGGCGGGCTGGGGCACGGCTGTGCGGCGCTGACCAGGTACTCACGGCCGACGTGCACGGCAGGCCCAGGACGCCGAAGCTCCGTGACCAGGATGGCGATGAAGGGACCCCAGCCCCTCACACCAAATGTAACGTGGGGGCCAGCCGAAGAATGAGGCGTGATGAACCATGGAAGAGAGATGATTTAATGGCTGCTGGCCTAGCGCGAGCGCTCCGTCCGGCGCCACTGCCAGCTTCGTCTTCGTCACAATATCATCGCCAACAATGGTCCTGAATGTCCCCTGTTGACCCCATATTAGCAACACCGCTTAATTACACACCAACGATGGCCCTACTTGTCTGCTATTGCCCACAAATTGGTCATGCCGCCTGTTTACAACGGTAATGAAGGCCCTACTTGTACGGTGCGTTCCCCATGATGGCAGTGCCGCTTCATTACAGCTCCAATGATGGCCCTAATTCACCTATATTTCTCCTACATTGGCTATGCCACTTCTTGACACATACCATTATCTCACTGCTGTTTGCAATCACGATTTTCGTCAATCTCTTTTTGATATTTACTCATGTTGCCATATTTGCAGTTAGTTGCCTTATTTCATGAACAGCAACAGCAACAAACATTGATGTGAACTTACAATAGCCATGTAAACACGCCAAGTGATCGAACAATGAGCAGAGGTCAGACTCATTCAGCAAGGCCACATTTTTGAAAAGTGGTGTCTTGTGTCCTTATGGCATATTGCTTCGAATTTTCATCCGAGAGGACTCGGGAAAAAAAAACATTCCAAAATGATCTGTTGCGTGTGCCTGCAAGCTGTGGATCACTATGTTTCGTTCTTTGTTCTTTTTATGCAAGATCAATGTTTGTACCATTCCTCCAGTTACGTCGCATCACAAATTTGGTATGTGCAGAATGCAGCTATAATATTGTCACGAACAGAGGAGCCGTGAAAGTAGGCGTCGGGAAGAACCCAAGACTGGGAGCCTTCTTTTAATTACAGAGCCAGCTTCCACGACACCGAACAGAACAAGCGCGCCGCGAGAGCCCACCGCCGCTTCGTCGGCGTCTTCGATTCAGCGCGGACGCCGCGCGGCGCGTTAGGCGCGTGGCATTATCCCCTCCCCCCCCCCCCCCCCCCCTCCGAAAGCAAACATCGCCTCGATGTGGAATGGGATATGTACAGTGAAAGGAGGAGGAGCAAAAACAAGAATAGGGGTGAGGTGTACTATATAATGTGCGCTAGATGAGATGCGGCGAGAGTCAAGTTCACACGTGGCGTAAGGGGAACAAAGTAAGAAACACAGCCTGAACACAGCGCTCAGTCACGCGAAAAGTACGGCTTTAAGCGCACTACATGCACGATTTCATGCAGTTGACGCTGAGGGCCGACGATCACCGTTCCATGGGGGACAACTTCGTAGTTGACGCTGTTCAGGCGGCGCAGGACTCTGTACGGGCCAAAATACCTATTTATAAGCTTTTCGCACATTCCCTTGAGGCGCACGGGTGTCCACACCCACACGTGGTCGCCCGGCTCGTAGTGCACGTCCCTGTGCCGAAGGTTATAGTGTCGGGCATCGGCGGATTGCTGGTCCTTGATATGCAAGCGGGCCAGCTGACGGGCCTGCTCTGCTTGTTCCACGAAGTGGCCTGCTTCATGGGGGAGCTCTGCGTCGCCGTACGGCAGCATGGCATCAAGCATCATGCGGACCTCTCTGCCATACACGAGACGGAACTGGGTGAACTGGGTGGTTTCCTGCGTCGCTGTATTATATGCGAAGGTTATATGCGAAGCCGGGCTGTAAAAGCCTTGCCTCGGTCAGTAATGATGGCCGATGGGGCGCCGTGTCTAAGCACGATATCATGCACAAAGAAGTGGGCAACTTCGGCGGCAGTACCTCGCGCAAAGACCTTCGTTTCAGCGTGGCGGGTCAAGTAGTCTGTGGCGACTATGATCCACTTGTGGCCGGTCCACAAGAGAGGAAATGGCCCCAGAAGGTCCATGCCGACTTTGTAGAATGGTATTTGTGGCGGCTCGATGCACTGAAGCAGTCGAGGAAGCTTGAGCGCGGGTTTTTTCCGTCGCTGGCATGTCCGGACATAATGCTTGACACTTGAAGTTAGGTTGGGCCGGTAATACTTCTTCCGGATTCAGAATAAGGTGCGTGTAACTCCAAGGTGGCCGGAAGTCAGTACATCATGGCAGGTAAGGAGGACTTCATCCCGCAGATAAGACGGTACGACGAGCAGGTAAGTTGTCGGACTTTAAGTAGCTTTCTTTTTATAAGCACACCTCTCCGCACGCAGAACGATGGGAGTCCACGAGCTAGGTATCGTGGTATTTCAGGACGCCCACCTTCGAGATGTTTGATGAGCAGACGCAGCTCGGCGTCCGCACGCTATCTGTAGACGAGCTCAGACGTGCTGACCGCTCCAAGAAAGCTATCGTCGGTGGTGTCTTCTGGGGGAGGTACGACAGGAGCGCGTGAGAAGCTGTCAGCGTCGGTGTGCTTCCGGCCTGACTTGTAGGTGACGGTGAAATCGAATTCCTGCAGGCGTAATGCCCAACGTGCGAAGCGGCCGCAAGGGTCCTTTAAATTTTTCAGCCAGCACAGCGAGTGGTGGTCGGCGACGATGCAAAACGGTCTACCGTGCAGGTATGGGCGGAACTTAGCGGCGACCCAGACTACCGCCGAACGTTCTTTTTCCGTAGTAGAGTAGTTCAACACAGCTCGTGACAGTGCGCGGCTGGCGTAGGCAATTACTTTTGTCGACACCGTTTGGCCGCTGTACTAGAACGGCGCCAAGACCGACGTTGCTCGCATCCGTGTGCACCTCCGTGTCGGCATCTTCGTCGCAATGTTCCCGGATGGGCGGCGATTGGAGTCGGCGTCGTAACTCGTCGAAGGCAGTCTGCTGTTCGTTGCCCCAGGAAAATGACGTGTCATCACAGGTTAGGAGAGTCAGAGGGTTGGCTAGCTGGGCGCATGCTCTGTTACGTTTCCTGTGAGACTGACTGTTCTTCAATAAAGCACAGTTGATAGTCCAGTCGTTGTGTGTGCCTCGTCTCTCCTTTGTCCCCGTCTTTTGGCTGGTTCTTTCTCAATACCCACTCACCCAGATTTCAATCCTCCTGCAAAGTTTCTAATGAAGCGGCGATAGTAGGAGCACAGGCCCAGAAAACGTCGGACTGCTTTTTTGTGGGCGGGAAACGCAAAGGCAGCAACGACAGCAAGCTTCTCTGTGTCAGCGCGGATTCCGTCAGCACTAATGACGTGCCCGATTAACTTCAATTCGGTGAACTCAAAGTGGCATTTTTCTCGTTTGAGGGAGTGGTTGACGGATCGAACGGGTTCGAGGACAGTCCTGACGCGGTGCAGATGTTCCGTGAACGTTGCGGAAAAAATGATGACATTATCAAGATAAACAAGACAGGTCTGCCACTTCAAACCTGTGTGAACGGTGTCCATCATTCTTAGGAACGTGGCAGGAGCACAGCAGAGCCCGAATGTGAGAACACGAAATTCATACAGCCCGTCCGGTGTGATGAAGGCGGTTTTCTCAAGGAACCCTGTCATCAACTTCTATCTGCCATTAACCACTTCTGAGGACGACCGAAGAGAAGTACTTGGCTTGACGAAGTCGGTCGAGGGAGTCGTCGATACGCGGGAGCGGGTACACGTCTTTCTTGGTTACACTGTTAAGCTTCCTGTAGTCGACGCAGAATCGTAGTGTCCCGTCTTTCTTTTTCACGAGGACGACAGGAGCCGACCACGGACTGCTTGACGGTTGGATGACGCCGTCTGTGAGCATCTCTTCGACCTGTGTTTGAATAGCATCTCGCTCACGAGGGGACAGACGATAGGGCTGATGATGGATGGGTCGGGCTCCTTCATGCGTGATAATGCGCTGTTTAACTATCGACGTTTTGGCGCACTTTGGACGACGACGTGAAACGAGCACCAAACTCACGCAAGAGGCCCTGGAGTTGCCTCTTTTCAGTGGGTGGAAAGTCTGTAGTTATGTCTACGTTGGTGGCCGCTTCGTCGTCAGCACCAGATGTGTCCTCCTCACAAGCAAAGCATTCGGCCAGTTCCTGCAAATGGTCGACGTAAGCGATGGCTGTGCCACGAAACAGATGTCGATGCTCATTGCAGAAGTTGGTGGCAAGGACCTCTGTACAACCGTCATGAAGGGATCCAAAGCCTCGTGCCAGCGCAACCCCCTTAGTGAGTACGAGGGAGACATTAGGCTTGACAACCCGGAGTCCCCTATGTTGCTCGTCGCAGGTAACTCTAGCGAGAATGCTGGCACGTGGTGGCACCGTAGCGTTATCGTTTGCGACTCCCAGGGCGCACCGAGAACCGTGGTGCGCAGGTTCTTCTGTGGCCATTGCGGTAGAAAACGTCACCAAGCGATTCGGGAGGTCTATCATAGCACCATGCTCGCGAAGAAAGTCGATGCCAAGAATTACATGGCGAGAACATTCGCGGAGAACAAGAAAATTAGCAACGAATGTGCAGCCTCGAACCTAACCCGGGCCGCACACATACCGATTGGTGCGACAAGATGTCCGCCTGCTGTACATATGTCGGGACAGTCCCAGGGTGTCGTCACTGTTTTCAGGGCCGTCGCAAGCTGTCCGCTAATGATAGAGTAATCTGCGCCCCTATCGACCAACGCGCTGACCTCCTTTGTGTCGACGAGAACAGGGATATCCAAGGAGGCCCTGCCTTCAGCGCGGCCCGTCGATGGCTGTTGTGGATGACTCAGTCGGTGCGACGGCGGAAGCTGGTCGGCGAGTGGTGTTGCGTTGTCGGAAGCTATTCAAGCGGCGCGTTGGGGCAAACTCTTCGGCGATACGGCGTTCGGCGTCGGGGCGATTGGGTCGGTGCGGCGGCGGAAGCGGGTAGGCGGTTGGGGTTTCGGCATCGCGGCGATACGCAAGACGCCTCGGGGAAACCTCTGCAGCGATGCGCCGTGCGACGTCGAGGCGATTGAGTTGCTGCGGTGGTGGAAGCTTTGCTTCGGAACGGTGTTCGGCGGCCTCGCCTCCAAAGGTCGCCGGAGCTAGTTTTCCCGACGAGGGCTCGAGGAACCACGTTGTCCTGAGGCGAAACGGGATCCAGAGGGCGATCGCGACTCGCGGCGCGGAGGAGACGGTGAACTACGCTGGCGGGTGACATACTCGGCGTTGTCTTGAGGGCGCTCTCCGGGACGTGGACGGGGGCTGTCGATAGAAAATCTGCGTCGTCCCATTTCGCGATAGGGGCACCGCCGGTAGAGATGGCCGGCCTCACCACAGTGGTAGCAGAGCGGTCGTTGATCCGGAGTGCGCCAGAGGTCAGCCTTCCGCGGTGCCTGGCGCCGATCCGCCTAGTAAGGAGTCGGCTGAGCAGAGTGCACCGCGACCAATGGTGCGGTGCAAGGCGAAGACCCAGGAGGTGGGACCGCGCGGCGCACGACGTCCGCGTACGTGACTGGCTGGACAGGAGCCGGGTACGGCGCGGGATCGTATGGGGTCGGTTGCAGCGCCGGCAACACTGCAGCGTCTTGTGCCCTGAGTGCCTGCTGGACTACCTCGCGGAGGACGCTGGTGACGAAATCGACGCGAGGGGCAAAGGTTGCCTGAAGGTTCTGCAGCTCCTCGCGGACCACGGAACGGATGAGTTCACGGAGGGAGTCCGGATTCGTCCTGGGTTCATGGTCGAACCGGTCCAACGTTGACAGGGTCGACGTTTGACTCAGTTGCCGATCGCACTAATGGGATCGCTGCTGGAGCAATTTCTCTATGCGCACGGCGTCGGCCAGAAACCCCGCGACGGTGTTGGGCGTGTTACGCACGAGGCCAGAAAAGAGCTGGTCTTTTACGCCGCGCATCAGGTGCCGCAGCTTTTTTCTTCAGGCTGGCCGGATCGGCGCGATGGCAAAGACGCGTCACATTCTCCGCGTACATGGCAACACCCTCATTGGGGAGCTGAATTTTAGAGGACAAGGTACGCTCTGCGCCCTCCACGCGGTGACTGTTGGCGTACGTACTCAGGAGCTGACGTCGAAAGTCCGGGCACGTAGAGAAAGTAGTCTCATGGTTTTCAAACCACGTGCGTGCAGAGTCTTCAAGGCTGAAGTACACGTTACGCAGCTTTGTAGAGTCATCCCAGCAGTTAAAGGTTGCGACCCGGTCGTAGTGAGCCGACCAGTCTTCGGCATCTTCAAACAGGTCACCGTGAAAGGGCTTAGGCGTGCGTGGGGTCTGAAGGGTGAGACAGGTGGGGCTGGCTGCAGGGACAGTCGTAGGCAGGGCGGGTAATGGCATCGCCTTTTAGTGGAGTGGTACTTGAAGACGCGCTGACAATAGGGAGGGCCTCGGGGGACAGGCCTCAGATCCTCCGGCTGGCACGATGGAGAAGGGTGGTCACAAGACGCGGGCGCGTCGAGTCGTCCTCAGGAGTAGGGAGCATCGGTCGCACTTCCACCAGTGTCACGACCACAGGAGCCGTGAAGGTAGGCGTCGGGAAGAAACCAAGACTGGGAGCCTTCTTTTAATTATAGAGCCAGCTTCCACGACACCGAACAGAACAATCGTGCCGCGAGGGCCCCCCGCCGCTTCGTCGTCGTCTTCGATTCAGCGCGGAGGCCGCGCGGCGCGTTAGGCGCGTGGCAATATTTTGTTCGGATTATTGGTTGGAAATAGGATTGAAAATTTTCACAGCTGTTGTATTTTGATCCAAAGAAGGCATTTAAAAGAGTAATATTTATATTTCATATAACTTTTTACGTATTGCATATATGGCGCTAGAGTACACAAAATGACGCCCTTTTTATCATTTTCCTACTTCTAACATGAAATATGCATGTGCACAGCCCTTCTATTTAGATAAAATACAGTTTGAACCCAGTAAGGTACACAGAAGTGGACAACATAATCAAAGAGTTTGAAGAAATTCCCTCATGACTAACACGACAACACTCCAGACAAAATGCACTATGACAGCAGTACAGCATTGCATAGTTGGTGTGAGAGGAATTTCTGTACACGCTTTTGCCGAACGTTTTCGTTCAGGCAACATTGCGATTTAGCCCCAGAGCACTTCCGGCATAAGGAGGGCGCGTTTTTCGAGCTAGCAATTGCTTTGGCAATTGTTCTTTTGAAAGATGGAAGGAGCAATTTGTAATTTAACTAATAAGCTGGACTCACGTTGCAGGTTAGCCGCTTGCACGCCGCTTTTCTGGGACAATAGGCCTTTTCACATTCTTCTGTCCACCAAGGAGACCGCTGTTTATTAAAGGCTACTGCGGGCACAATGAATAATGAGTGGTCTCCTGTGTTTTGCAAAACTGAAACCGTCTCCTAAGCTCTGTCATCCCGGCTTGTACTCAAGTGAGGGAGACATCAAATTTTAACAAATATTGTGGCCATCAAATTTATGGGTTACACAACTATTTTTGAGCGGAGATAACAGGATAGTGAAAGCTATAGAAAAGGGCTAATAAATGTACCCGAATTCTCTGTCGACCAATCAGCCTCCTCTAGTTTACCTGCTGGTAATGTTGTCTATAGCTGAGCGAGCAACTCTCGCGCAAAGGTTATTTCTCTGGAATTGCATCAGCGTACAGCATATCAGTATGACTTCCCCAGCCACTAAGGTAGGAGTTAAAATCTCCTGCAGGTACTGCTCTGCTTGCGCCAGCCACCAAGTTGTCTAAACAGTATGTCCTGTGTACACCTAAAGGAAATAGACATTAGCAATTGTAATATCGGCACAATACGGAAATGAAATTTTGATCCCTAAAACATCACAGTCCGCGAGAAGTTTCTTATTGATAGATGCCTCATGACGTGCATGTTTAGATAGCATGGTTACCAATCCACCTCCCCTGTCAGAATTTTGATCTAATCTGAAAACTTGAAAGTTTCTCATTGAAGATGATTTATAACGTGGCAACAATGTTTCTTGTAAAAGCAAGATGTAAGGGTATGTTTGTAAATAAGTATTTCTAGATCTGGAAGAGAAGACAGTGCGGAGCGGCTGTTCCATGGTAACACTTTGATACTGCTCATGAATGGTGACCAACTAAAGGAGCATAAACCGTCTCTCTGAGAATACAAACCTGGGGAAGAGGTTTTGATGGTCCTTTTTTAGCTTTATTCTGGGCAGAACTAGATTTCGATGGTGAGGAGGAAGCACGACGTACCTTCGTAGGGCACGACATTTCGACATCTGTTGAGCAGATGTGGGTTCGAAATGCACTGCTAGGAAAAGAGATGTTAGGTGGGACCTGGGAAGCATCAGGAAGTGATGTTGAGCGGCTGGCACTAGCTGTACACCCTGGAACAAATGCAAGGACCTCATCACCGGCCACTGCTTGATTTCATTAGATCAGCGAACCTTGTTCACGTTGTTGTGACGGCAATCCAGCAGTGATTAAGACAGCAAGAAAACTTGCAAACGAAGCTTTTTATTTGGGCTGACTTGCGCCCGCAAAAGAACGAATCACTCGGCGGCGGCGTAAGCGCACACACGTGCTCGTCGGTCGTCGAACTACGAATATCCGCCGCTCGCGGCATCGCTCAGTTTAAAGCCGGCAAGGAAACTTCCAGATAACAGGTCAAGATCATCTACAGTAATCTGGAAAAACCTAGATGCAGCCTTTCATGGCTGCAATCAATCGATATTAGTCTGGTCGCTTCTCGCGTCACAAACAAAAGTGATAACGACCCTTTCCTGTAGCCTTGAGCGTGAACGAACGAACACTACAATGATACGTGGCACTTCGTAGGGCACGACATTTCGACATCTGTTGAGCAGACGTGGGTTCGAAATGCACTGCTAGGAAAAGAGATGTTAGGTGGGACCTGGGAAGCATCAGGAGGTGATGTTGAGCGGCTGGCACTAGCTGTACACCCTGGAACAAATGCAAGGACCTCATCAGCGGCCACTGCTCGATTTCATTAGATCAGCGAACATTTACTCAGTTATTTAGGCATCCTCACCTATCATTACATACCGTTAAATGTCCTGAGGCAATCAACATCGCTTAAAAAAAGAAAGAAAAATGCAGGAGTGTTTGCCGGAACGGATATTGATGTTAACACAGACTTATTTGCAACAATCTTTGAAAATGCTTCAGAAAAAGTGTTTACCAGTCACTCAACCACATTGTTATGGCCTTTTGTACAGTGGTGACAACTGGGGAGTCAAATTGGAATTAATGATCCCAACAAGAGCTCGGACACAACAAGCATATAATTCTTTTTTTCCTGTTAAGAAGAGCGTAAGCATCGGCCCTTGAGGAGCGCTTCTCTTTCATGGTCTCCAACAAGCTACGCTTTTCACTGCGTTTTCTCCAATCGCAATCACCAGCTGAGCGGTTGTTGCTGAAGTCGAAACAATCAGGCTGCTCTGAGTTGCAGTTATCAAGAGAATGACCTTCTCCACATAAATGGCAGTGGGTCTCCGACTTATATACTTTGCCGTTATCCTCAAATCGCCAGCAGTTGGTGCATTGAAGAGGGCGGGGTTGCAGCGTGTCCACACCGTATATAATCGGCCATATTGTTAGTTTATCAGGGCAGGAAGAGCCACCAAAAGTTGTTATCACAGACTCAGTAGGACCACACGAGCCGTTGACATGTCTACTGCAGCGATAGACTGAAAGCACTCCAACTCCTGCATCCTGAAAGCCTTCTAGAATGTCTTGCGGGAAAGATGCTGGGTCGACACCACGTAGAATACGCTTGAAAGAGTTTGGTGGTTTTCATTTTGATTGCAACTGCACCGATTGGGACGAGAGCCACGGGAGTTGCGACAATGCGATTTTTTCGAAGGACTCAAGCGGCAGGCTTTGGCTGGCAAGCAAGCAAGCCAAGCTGCCAACCCTCCGCCTCGAGAAGTCAACGACATCTCACAGCGAAACGTAAACTCAGGTTCACATGAACTGCGCTTTAACCTAAGCCTCGGTCAAAACCCCAACGTAGAACGGCCTAATCAATGATGAACAACACGGAACCCCCAGGACAAGCAGAGAACAGCAGCAGCGAGCAAGGACACGTCAGCAGCTGACATGTCTTCTCAGCATAACCCTAACCTTAACCGTTCCTGGCAGCACTACTCCGTCGTCGTCAGCTATACGCCACCTGGCAATACTAGGTGGCATATCCCTCTTTTGAACAACAAGAGGGTTGTCGGGATTCCGACCACATCGCTGTCGACGTCGTAAAACTGAAAATAAACGAAAATCAAGCAAAGTATCGCAACTGAAGCGAGCGACAACATCAACACGTTTACCGTTATCGTGTATTGTACGACTTAACTCGCACAACGTGCACAATGTCACAGCTAAGCTGTCGTCGCTGTGCTACACCGCACCAACTGGAAGCACTTTATAGTTAACGTCACTCGCACGCCTACAACTTTGTAAAGGCCAAAATAGCTGCAGTGTAGTTTCTCGGAATAGCCTTGGCGACGGGCAGGAGTCCACACCCAGACTAGGTTACCGGGTTTGTAGTCACCATTTCGGTGGCGAAGGTAACAGCGCGCATCCATGCTCTACTGTTGTCCGATGTGCACGCGGGCTAGCTGACGGGCTTCTTCAGCACGTTGGGCAAACTGTTGGGCGTCTGGGGCGAGTTGGTCATCATCTGGGCACGGGACCATGGCCTCAAGCATGCTTTGGATTTAACGTGCGTACACAAGGAGAAATGGGGTGAAGTGCACAGTTGCCTGCAGGGCGGTGTTGCAGGCGAAGGTGAAATACGGCAGGATATCATCCGAAGTTTTGTGTTGGACATATACCTAAATGGACCACATGTTCACAAGGGTCCTGTTCAGTCCTTCGGTCAAGCCATTGCTCTGCGGATGGTAGGCTGTCGTCTTGCGGTACGTTGTGCAGCTCAGCCGAACAATGCGGTCGATTAGCCGCATTGTAAACGCCTTTACTCTGTCGGCAATCACGTGCGGAGGGGCACCATGTCGCAAGAGAATGTTCTGCATGAAAAACTCCGCGACTTGGGAAGCTGTGTCACGAGGGATCGCCCTGGTCTCGGCGCAACGAGTCAAATAGTCGCTAGTACTATGATCCACTCATTGCCGACCTGTTGCGACAAATCGAAAGGGCTGAGGAGTCCGTGCTGCTTTTTGGTCGAATGCAGCGCGAGGGTCTGTAACGGACTTGAGAAAACCCGCCGGCTTAAGTGGTGGCGTCGTCTCACGCTAGCATTCTCGGCAGCTTTTAACGTAGCATGTGACAGCAGCAGAAAGTCGAGGCCACTAGTACACGTTCCACACTGTAGCGAGCGCTTGTGAAAAGCCCAAGTGGCCAGACGTGGGCTCATTGAGGCAGGCGAAGAGAATGTCAGCTCGAAGATCGGCTGGAATGAGGAGAAGTTGAGGTTTATTGCTGCCTCTCGAGTTCTTCTTGTACAAGAGACCTTGCCGCAAACAGAAGAAGCCAATATATTGAGAAAAGTGGCGAGGTATAGCCGTATCGCTACCTTCAAGGGTGTCAATGAGAGGGCGAAAGTCCACGTCCACCCGCCGCCAGTTCATCAGGTCAAACGCGGTGAGGGCACCAAAGAAGCCGCTGTCGTCTTCGGGTGCTACGTCACCAGGATCGGTTGGAGCACGCGACAGTGTGTCGGCGTCTCCGTGCTTGCGGCCAGGCATGTAGACAAAAGTGAAGTGGAATTCCTGGAGCCGTAAGCTTCAGCGTGTCAGGCGCCCAGATGGGTCTCTCAAATCTGTTAGCCAGCATAGGCAGTGGTGGTCGGTTACGAATTTGATTCGGCGGCTGTGTAGATAAGGGCCAAATTTCATGGTGTCCTACAGGACCGCAAGGCATTCTTTTTCAAGCGTAGAGTAAGTGCTCTCGGCGCGGGAGAGAGTGCGGCGAGCATAGGCGATAAGCCTCCCATGGCCCTCTTGGTTATAAACAAAGACAGCGCCAAGGCCGATGTTGCTGGCGTCGGTGTGGACCTCGGTATCGGCATCTTTGTCAAAGCGCGCAAGAACAGCAGATGATTAAAGGCGCTGGCGGAGCATCGAGAAGGCGGTGTGTTGCTCTGTGGTACAGAAGAAGGAGATGGTATTAATGGTGAGGTGCGTCAACTGCTCGGAAGTCGGGGAAAAGTCCGCCAGAAAACGGCGATAATACACACAGAGACCAGAAAACGCCGGACAGATTTCTTGCCGGTATCAGTTGTATTATCCTCTAGATAGCTAGGCAGGAGCACAAACAATCCGCCATTGCCACGGTCATCTGTCACTGATCCACAGTTATCACTTTCTTTAACAAACATCCGAAGCCTGCTCCCTAAGCGTGACGAACTATGTTCTTTCTTGGGTGATGCTGACAGCGATATCGTGGCACTAACAGAAACTTGGCTGCATCCAGATATAGCGGGTGATGAAAATTTTCCCGGTCTTGATAATTACAATATTTATCGCCGCGATCGTTCCACTAAAAGTGGTGGTGGTGTCCTTGTCGCCATCAAGAATGCATTGCCTTCATTTCTCGTCAGCACTGATTCCATCCTTGAAATAGTGTGGGCTGCATGTACAACATCATCAAATAAAGTTTTGGTTGGTGTCTGCTACCGGCCACCTGATTCTGATCATTCCTTCATTTCACGGCTTCATATCAGTGTTACGTCCGCTATCCAAAAATGCCCAGCTGAAATCATTTACCTGGTTGGCGACTTCAATTTCCCTCGGATAGACTGGTCAAGTTTGACATCCGCATGCCACACCTCAGTTGAGCTTATCAACCTCATGTTAGATTTTAATTTTTTTCAAGTTATCAATCAACCAACTCGTGGTTCCAATACCGTAGACCTAGTTTTCTGCAGCGCGCCTGAAACGGTCCGCGAAGTGCTATTCCTAGATGGTTTTAGCGATCATAAGCTTATCCAATTGCAGGTTGCGGTCCCATTAAAATTTCAAGGTACTACATCTAGGCAAATTCGGGATTACAATAGAGCCAATTATAGCGATATGAATATCGCACTTAACGAATTTTTCACTACAACCTTCTTGACTTCATTTTCGGACAGGTCTGTTGAACAAAACTGGATGCTTTTTAAGAACGCTATAAGAAATTTAGTTTACAAATATGTTCCCTTGGTTTCTATCTCAAACGATAAATCCAACCCCTGGTTCAATAGGTCTCTGCGCCGTCACCGAAACAAAAAAAGCGTTTGTACCGAAGGCCTAAACTTGTGTCCACACCATTTGCTTGGTAAAAATACCGTGAATGCCTAAAATCTTACTGTACTGCTATTCGCGCTTCTAAAAACAAATACTTTTCTCATGACCTGCCTGCTCTCTTAAAATCTAATACGAAAAAATTTTGGCGTGTGATATCTCCTGACGGGACTCGTAACCACATTTCATTGTGCAATGCCGACCTCACGCCATTTTCGGAGAGTGAATGCCCGCACGAATTCAACAGATATTTCGCGTCTGTATTTACTCAGGAAGATCATTCCAACGTACCCAGTGTTCCCGACCTTGATTATCCATATATGGCTCCTATTAACATCACCGCTGAAGGTATATCCCATCTCATTACAAACCTCAAGCTCTCCACTAGCGCTGGTATTGATGACATTAATTCTAAAATATTAAAGAACACTGTATTGACTTCTAGTAAAATTCTTTGCCACATCTTTCACCAGTCATTATCATCTGGCTTGCTCCCTGCAGACTAGAAAATTGCCAAGGTCGTCCCTGTGTTCAAGAACGGACATAGAAATTCGCCAGAAAACTATCGCCCCATTTCACTCACATGCATATGCTGCAAGTTACTTGAGCACATTATCGCCTCTCACATTTACGACCTCCTGGAACTTAATTCTTTCTGTTTTACTAAACAGCATGGCTTCCGAAAAGGATTTTCTTGTGATACGCAGCTATTAGAATTCACGACTGACCTGCACTTCAACATGGACGCTAACCTACAAACTGATTGCATCTTTCTGGACTTTGCTAAAGCTTTTGACCGTGCTGCACATTCCCGCTTGTTCTCGAAATTATCTGCTCTTTGCCCAGATTCTTTGACACTGACATGGCTTCGCAACTTTCTTTCTTTTCGTCACCAGTTTACAACAGTTAACAATTTCACCTCCTCACTCTGTGACGTAACATCTGGTGTGCCTCAAGGAAGTGTTCTTGGTCGTTTATTGTTTCTAATATACATTAACGATCTACCAGCTGGCATATCTTCTTCCCTGCGACTTTTTGCGGATGACTGCATCATTTACCGTCCTATCAATTCCATGAATGATCACCTCACTCTCCAATGTGACCTGAACCTCATCTCGGACCGGTGTACTAAATGGCAAATGTCGCTTAACTCGACAAAATGCAAGATTATCTCGTTCAGCCGCAAGCATACAAACTCTAGCTTTTCGTACATCATAGACAGCACTACAGTGTCTCGGGCATTATCGTACAAGTATTTAGGCATTCATCTGACGCATAATCTTTCATGGGCCACACACATTCAAGCCATCTGTGCCAAAGCCAGCAGGTCACTAGGGTACCTGCGTCGCAATTTGCTAACCTCCCCTAACAGCGTAAGAAAACTGGCATATCTCACAATCTAGAATTTGCATCACCTACATGGTCTCCATACCAGAAATACTTAATCAGCATGTTAGAATCCATCCAGAACAGAGCCGCTCGCTTCATTACACGCAAATACAGCCCTCACTGCAGCATAACAGCAATAAGATTTGATATCGGTCTCGAGCCTTTAGACATTCGCCGTTCCATTGCTCTTTTGTGCTTATTTCATAAATATCTTTTCAGCACAAGGCCATCTCCATTACCTCTTGAAACGCCTACACGCATTTCACGCCGCCTACATAACCAGAACAGCATAAAACGAATTCACGGTAGAACCCTCGCTTTTACTTCATCTGCACTTCCACGTGCCATCGCTCTTTGGAATGATCTTCCTGACAATATCGCATCCATCGTCAATCATCAACCATTCCAGGATCAGCTACGTAGATATCTCACATGACATCGCTTTTTCTCCTATCTTTGATTTTTTTTGTTGTCCCAGTGTACTTTCGTTCCTTCATTGCCATTACGTTTTGTTTTGGCCGTATGTCCGGCATTCATGCTAGTAATAAGTACCTTGTATCCTATGCATAATTTCGCCTTTAAGTACATTAGTTTCTTTTACTTAATCTCTTGTATCTCATGTTGTATTAATTAGTTTCTTTTGTACATTTGTCGTTCTTTGCCCCCCTTACTCAACGCCCTTCTGGGCCCTGTAAGGTATTGTGAATAAATAAATAATAAATAAATAAATAAATGAACAGGAAAACGTGCGACGGCGGACGGCTTTTCGGGGTCCGGACACACTCCCCAGAAATATGAGGTCTTCGTAATTGAAATGGAACTTCTGGAGCCTCAGGATAACGTCAGCCGAGTGGAGGACTCCGAGGACAGCCCGCAGGAGCTGGAGTCGTTGACCAAACGTTTCCGAAAAAAACAGTGACGTCGTCCATGCAAACAACACAGCTTTGCCACTTGATGCCGGTGAGGACGGTGTCCATCATCAGTTGAAACGTAGCCGGGGGGAACAGAAGCCAAAAGGAAGCACTTCGAATTCGTCGAGACCATCTGGAGTCACAAAAATTCAGGGGGCACTTTGACTGTCTAAAGTGCGTAGAGGCGAAAGCGTTTTCCGCACCACTTTGACTGCTTCTGTGGCACTGGTGGCGTCACATGTAATTGAGTACTAATTGCTAAGTGACGACAAATCACTAATTAATGGTTAATTACTTATTTGTGCCTGGATACTAATTAACTGCTAATTAATGACGCTTAAGCTTCGCCTTTAGGAGTGGAACGCGACCGCGTGTTGTAGCGCTGCCAGGCAGTCCACGGAACGCCACTACTCGTTCCGCGCGATGCCTTGCCCTTTGAACGCTTTTGAGGAAAGGAAACGGCGCAGTAATTCTGTCATCTCGGTGGACACCTGAACCGCACCGTAGAGGAAGGGAGGAAGTGGGAGTGAAAGAAGAAAGACAAAGATGGCCCGTAATGAAGAAAATGAAAATCCCCCCGCTCTCTTTGCAAAACGCAAAACGCTGAAGACGGCTACGATGGAAGCTAGGCCTCCGCTGTCCTTGACTTGGTGACTGCGGGGTAGCGGCTGAGTACCTGGCGGTGTTGTGCTAGCTTGCCGAATTTCTCCTTCTTGTTTTCTGTGCCTGCTCCTGTTATAGGGTGATTGGGCGCGGGACGACGGCTTAATGTCTACCTCTTCTCCCGGCCAAGGGTTTTCCCCTTGGTCGGCCTCTCTTCCACAGGACCAGCTCCCAATCGATGTCTTTTTTCGCAGTGGAGTAACCAGCATTCCTGTGGCTTTAGTTCCTGCTGATGGAGGCGCGATTCGTTTGAACAACCCGGAAGCAGTGCAGGTGGCCCTTCAGACTACATCGCCTCACTACATGCGAATCACAGATGTGCGGCAGTTCGGCAAGGGTGGGATATTGTGCAGGTCACCGGACAAGGATTGTGTCGCCGACCTTTTGAAGTGTACCTCCTTCGCCAACCACCCGGTGAGCGCATTTATTCCGCCTCATCTAGCATGTTCCAAGGGCTTAGTCCGAGGTGTTGACTCTCGATTGAGCCCTTCGGAAACGCTGGAGAACCTCTCGTCTGCGGGCGTCATTGCGGTCCATCGTTGCAGCAGAATGGTAGAGGGGGTGAAAATACCTACAGAGTCCGTCATAGCCACATTCGCAGGAGTAGTGTGCCCTTCAGAAATCAAAGTGTGGCCACTAGTGTTTCGAGTTGACGCATTTAACTCTCGTCCCCTTCAGTGTCAGAACTGTTGGAGATTTGGCCACAGCGCCAAAGCCTGCAAATCGGGCTCTCGATGCTGTGCATGCGGCGAAAGCCATGCTAGAGAAGAATGCCCTGAACAGCAAGAAAAATGTTGCCTGTGTGGTGGTGCCCACTCTGCCAACTGTCCTGATTGTCCTGCACGAGCTCAAGAAGTGCAAGTTCTAGAGATTATAGATAAACGTCGATGCACGCGACGAGAGGCCTTTGCCGCAGTCAAAGATAGAGCCTCATGTTATTCTAGTGCGGCTGCCAAATATCCACCTGCAATGGACGCCTCTTGGACACAAGCCATTACCGCTGCGGTTGAAAAAGCAGTGGCGAATGCAATGGAACGCATTATGGAAACTGTATCCACGTGCATTTCACAGGTAGTAGCTACCCAGATGACTAATCTGCTGCAAGCGCACGCCGCTCCGGTCTTGTCCTCTATGGTTTCGGCTGCTCCTCCACCATCTGTGGACATCAATAGCGCTCCACAGGGTCAAAGTCAGCATGAGCGACAAATGACTCCTGAAAAATTTCTCCCGAACAGCGTTAAGGACGCATCCTCTGATGAATGTGTTGAGATGGAATTCGATACCCGCGCCCAAAAACGAAGTGGGTCTCCTTTGAGTGTTCCGGATCCATCTTGTCACCAGTCCAAGTCCAAGAAAAGTCATGCGAATCAAAATCCTAAGACCAGGATTCTCGAAGCGCAGTTGCCGCTGCAGCACTCCCGCCAAGATAGGGTCGTTAAGTTTTCTCCAATGGAATTGCCGATCTATATCCTCAGCTTCAACAGATTTAATATGCCTATGCAATCAACTTCAACCGGATGTAATTGCGTTACAGGAAACATGGCTTACTACAGATATTAATTATCATCTTAAACATTTCCGTTCGTTCCGGCTAGACAGGTCTTCACGAGGGGGAGGGTTGTTGTTGCTGATTTCCTTAAAGTTTTGTCACAGGGCCTTGATTTCTTTTCAGTATGGGGACAGTCAGTGCGAAATACTTGCGGTTGATCTCAATATCCCAGGTCAACAGCCCTTTACTGTAGCTAACGCATATTTCCATTCAGGTGTGCATGACACTCGGCCCCTTGACTCATTGATGTCTAGCAGCAGATCTCAGGTTTTATTAGTTGGGGATTTTAATTCGCACCACGTGACGGGGGGGTTTAAAACAGATTGTTTCGGCTCTAGACTATTTGATTGGGTTTGCGACAACAACATAGTCTGCAACAACTCAGGAATGCCTACATTTGTACGTGGTATGTGCCGGTCTGTGTTAGACTTAACTTTTTCCTCCCCAGGAGTCTCTGTCACGTCTTGGGCGCCTGTTGACTGCCCGACAAACAGTGATCATCTACCGATTAGTTTCAGGGTTGCGTGTAACTTAACTCTTCCCGAACGACAACAGCGCACCTTCATAAATTACAGTCGCTTTAAAGACACTCTCAAATCAGCTCTCACAAGCGATTCGGACCGAAACACCCCTACAAATTCCGAATGTAAAGCTACACATATATGCACAGTGTTGGAACGCGCAAGACAACAGTCTGAATATCTATTGGCTCTGGTTAACCATTCCCTTAAAGGTCCATGGATACCCCATGAGTGGCGTCTTGCGGAAATAGTTCCACTACTTAAAAAACAAGGGGAGGGTTTCACTTCTGACAACATACGCCCGATTTCATTAACATCGAATTTAGTGAAATTGGTGGAACGGGTCCTGCTTCGTCGTATCATGTATTTCATTTCTGCAAATGATATCTTGAATCCTTGTCAAATTGGTTTCAGGCCGGGCTGTTCGATTTGGTGTGCTCATACTGACCTTGAGAGCCGTATTAAATTAGCTCGCAGCACTAAACAGTTTGCCGCGCTTGTCACTCTGGATATCAGTAAAGCCTACGACAGCGTCGAGTACTCGATGCTGTTACACAGATTACAGGTCCTTAATTTCCCAAACTATTTCGTAGCCTGGATCTTTGCTTTCCTGGAAAACAGAGAATTTTATTGCTGCCGAAATGGTGTTTCTTCAAGGAAATTTCGACAGACAAGAGGTGTACCGCAAGGCTCAGTTCTTTCCCCTGTTCTTTTTAACATCTTTCTAAGCTCCATTCCATGCATCCATAATGTGACAACTTACGTGTACGCTGACGACATCGCATTTTTTGCTTCTGCAAAAGATATTCACTCTCTGTATCAGATCTTGCAGGATTACCTCAATATTCTTGACAACTGGTTAGGAAGTATTCATCTGTCCCTCAATGTGAACAAATGCGCCTTGTTGGTCTTCCCGGTTTCTCATCCTGTACATATCTGCGTTGTTTATAGAAATCATATAATTCCTCAGGTTCAAACAGTGAAGTATCTTGGAGTGATATATGACTCTACACTTTCCTGGCGGGCTCACATTGAGCAAGTTTCTGTAAAAGCAGTTCGGGCCATTGGCATCCTGCGTCGGCTTTGCAGCGCTAGGTCAGGGATGAGAAGGCACACACTTCTGCTGATCTATAAATGTATGTCCGCCCAATTTTGGAGTTCGGATGTGTTTTGTTCTCAGGAGCTCCTGCCTATAAACTTCGACCGCTTGTGCTTTTGGAGCGTGAGGCGTTGCGCCTCTGCTTGGGACTTCCAAAGTATGTAGCTAATGTTGTCCTGCACCTTGAGGCGCGAATTCCATCTTTATTAGCCAGATTTCGCCTTTTAACAGTCCAAACCTTTTTAAAATTGTGCGACTCTCCTCTCCACACATCTAATGTAATATTTCTTAGTCAACCCGCAGTCTTTTTAAATGCCACCTGGTCTCGTTTGCATACTCCGCAGATATGTTTCGTGCAGTCTCTCCTCGATCCCTTAAACATTAAGCTCACAGATATCCATCCACTGCATAACATCTCACCTTCAGTCGAGATTGCATTTGATAACATTTTCCCATCGAATGCCAAGCTCCAGCCCTTTCCTCTCCTTCACGGTTTGTTACAGGACCACCTAAGGTCCTTTCCTTTTCATATTCTCATTGCTACCGATGCCTCGCAGGATCGTGAAAAGGCAGGTGTGGGCATTTTTTCACCTGCATTGGGATGGTCCTTTTCTCTCCGTCTCCCTGACTTCACTCCAATTTATCTGGCCGAATTATTAGCTGTCATTCTAGCCTTACGTAAATTAGATCCTGCCGTTTCCCAAGTCATGGTTATGACGGACTCTCTATCTATTTGCTTTTCATTATCATCACCCTCTGAGTCTCGGGCATTACGCCTCTTTAAGCAGCTGATCCCGCTCCATCTAAATTCGGTGAGGTTGCTTTGGGTACCGGGTCATGTGGGCATTCAGTTAAATGAGGTTGCTGATTCATTAGCAAGGGCCTCTCTCTGTGGCCCAATAATTGCTGTCCTGCCAACCTGCGCATATACAGCTGCGGTGAGGTTTCGCAGTTACACAATATTTCAGGAATTTTCAGCCTCGGCGCTTACTTCATCTCCCGAATATAACCACCTTCTGCACCCTTGGAGCAGCAAAGACTGGAGTTCGCGCAGACTGGAGGTCTCTTTCACGCGTTTGCGATGCCGAGTTCCTCTGCTAAATTTCTACCTTCACAGATCTGGGCTGGCGGTTTCTCCACTGTGCCCATTTTGTGCCGAGCCTGAGACAGTGGATCACTACCTGCTGTTCTGCCGCCGATTCTCTTCTTTGAGGAGGCGCCTATTAGAAATTCCGTTTCACCAGCTGGGTCTGCCTGTGACCACTGAGGTTGTTCTTTCCTTTGGCGCTACTTCGCTTGGACGAAGCAACAGGAGTGCGCGCTGTGCAGTTCAAAAATTTCTTGTAGAAACACAGCGACTCCCATGCTAATGTAAATTTTATTTATTTATTTTTCTATTTGTTTTCTTTTTTCTGATTATCAAACAGTTCATTTACTATTATTATTATTATTATTATTAATATTATTATTATTATTATTATTATTATTATTATTATTATATTTTATTTTTTTTTCTGTCTCTCTTTCAGTCAATACAAAATTGAACCATTCCATATGATGCATTCAAATTTGCACACAAAGCCGTCGTCCCATCTTCGATCTCCCATCTAACAGGACCCCTTTCGTTGCGTCGTCCAATCTGTCAGCCTATACCCTATTAATTCTCCTTTTCCTCTAAAGCTCCTAATCATTCCAACAGTTCACCGCCTGTGTCTCGGCCACTCCCCCGTAGTGGGTATGTGCCATTCTACTTGAGGCCAACCAACCAACCAGAAATTACGCAGTAACTGCCTCACATATCTCGGTGGACACCCGTCAAAATTCAGGGGGGGGGGGCACTATTTTGCCCTAAAGTGCGGTCACTGATGTGTGGTCAAGATATTAAGGTTCGCCTCAAAGAGTGGAACGCGACAGCGTCTTGCAACACTTCCAGGAGTCCATAGAACGCCATCGCCCATTCGGTTCTATGCCTCGCTCGTCGGCAAATTGGTTTTTGAGGAAAGGAAATGTATCTGTCTCTTATATCTCGGTGGACACCTAAACCTCGCCGGAAGGGAAGGGAGGAGGGTGGGAGTGAGCGAAGACACCGTATTCACTAGACGCACCTTTGTTCTTCCCATACCATCGAGCTGGCATGGCGGAGTGGATAGCATGCTCGTCTCACACTCCGGAGACCGGGGTTCGATTCCCGAGCTCGACCAATTTCTTTCTCGGTTTTATTTATTTATATTGCCTGACTAGAAAAGTTTATTAGGCTAATTGAGTAATTAAGTAATTAACTAATCTCAGTCCCACTTACTTGGAGCATCACTATACGATCCCTTCATTTGGTGGCCTGGTTACTAGCCAAAGTACAATTGGCCCCGTTTGAAATTCGCGCACTGTGACGTCACGACCGTTTGGACCAACTGAAAAGCGTGACATTTCTGTCGACAACTGCTGCTTACAACAATGAGACATTAAAGGCTTTCGCCTTAAATCGGTGTTTCCGTGGTACCACTCATCTGCTTCAATTTACGAATAGCCACTCTCCAAGTGAATGGATAAGAAGTGCTTAGCGCGCCGTAATCTATCCAGCAAGTCGTCATTGCGCAGTAAAGAATAGAGGTCTGTGTGTCACACTGTTCAGTTTGCGATAGTAGAAGCAAAAGCGGAAAGTACCGTCGTTTTCTTTTCTAAAAAGGACTACAGATGAAGAATAGAGCAGCGATGGCGTAGAGGTAGAGCATCCGCCTCGCGTGCAAGAGGACCGGGGTTCGAATCCCGGTGGCACGCAATTCTCCACCGGAAAAAAAAAAAAAACTTCGCGTGTCGATGGAATTGCATAACCAGGCTTGGAGTGCGGCCTGATTTTGGTGACCAGAGCCGACAACGCACTTCCTCATCAGAACAGGATTTGGCCACCCTGGTGTAGTACTTGGCCACAACCTTCTATGAGCAAACCATTTATGATAGGTGTAAAGTTAAGAGATCGGAAGAGGGCGGAGTGGGTGAGGGAACAAACGCGGGTTAATTATATCCTAGTTGAAATCAAGAGGAAGAAGTGGGCTTGGGCAGGGCATGTAATGCGAAGGCAAGATAACCGCTGGTCCTTAAGGGTAACGGAGTGGATTCCAAGAGAAAGCAAACGTAGCAGGGGACGGCAGAAAGTTAGGTGGGCGGATGAGATTAAGAAGTTTGCGGTGATACAGTGGCGGCAACTAGCAAAGGACAGGGTTAATTGGAGAGACATGGGAGAAGCCTTTGCCCTGCAGTGGGTGTAGTCAGGCTGATGATGATGATGACAGATGAAGACCACCGGCTTTGGAAAGGTTGAACAATGTCATCGTCAAGCATTTTCTGAACCTGCGTTTGCAAAACTGCCCGTTCTTTAGCGGAAACACGACAAGGTTGCTGTCGTATAGGGCGAGCGTCGTCATAGGGGATGATGCGGTGTTGCGTGACGGCTGTTTGACAAACCTTAGAAGAGGAAGCGAAGCACGGCTCGAATTCCAGCAGCATTTGCTCCAAAGCAACTCGTTGCTTCCTGAGTAGGTGGCCGTTTATGTTGCCATTTTCAAGGGAGGGTTCGTTAGTTCAGGCTGCTGCGGACGCAAACCATACAGGAATATTGACAACAGGTTCGGCAGAAGCGATAGCAGTTCCGCGAAGAAGGTGCCGGTACTCATTTCAAAAATTAGCGACCAGGATCGCAGACCCGCCACCATGAAGTGTCAGTAGACTGCGAGCGGCGCAGATGCCTTGAACAAGCAGGACTGTATGGTTAGCCGCGGCGACTCCTTCTGCGCAATACAAGTCTTCGCAGGTGACTTAAAAACTTAAAACACTGCTCCTTGGCGGCAACGTGACACGGTCTGCAGAAACGTGAAGGGCGGCCCTGCGATGGCAAGAGTTGGTGCGGTGGGTCGATTTACTGGTCGAAAACGTGATGATTCGATAGAGGAGGTCGCTGACGGCACCATCCTCCAGCTGATAGTCCATGCCGATAAGGATACCGCGGAAGCAATTGCACAGACCAACCCAACTGACGACGAACGTAGACCCGTGCATCTGATCGCGAGCCGTGCAAATACCCTTTGCGGTAACGAGATGATCAGCGCCAGTAGGAAGATGCACCATAGAACCAGGCGTAAGCACGTTTTTCAAGGGAGTCGCTTATCTTTCACTCATAATTGAATAGTCGGCCCAGGTGTCACTAACGCACTGAATCTGTGAACATGGAGAACAGGTATGTCAAAAGAAACGGGGGCTGTCTAGGTCGAAAGACGGTGCCGTCTGGTCTGGTCCCGGTCGGAGCGTAGCGGCGGCGACAGGAGGTCTTCAGCGCAGCAGCTACCAGCGGCCTCGCCCACGAAGTACGCTGTTTCGACCTCAACTAACTATCCGGGCAGATGGTGTTATTGAAGGACCCTGGTCTTAGTTTTGGCGAGGTCTGGGCGGGTGACCCTGTGCCGGTGGCGGGGAAGAGCGCCTCAGAGAAGACGAACGTGACCGACGAGGCGCACGGGATGGAATTCTCTGTTCCGCAAGGAAGCCTTCAAAGGCAAGGGGCCGGTGGCCAAACCGGGGTCTGGGCGGATAGGCTTGAAAGCCTTGCAGACGAAGGCGTCGATAAGAGCCATGGCGTATGGATGGCCTGGTTCTCCGCAGTAAAAGCAGATTGGCCGGCTGTCAGATGTGCGCCAAACATCTTCGTTCCGCAAAGGCGCACAGCGACCATCCAAATACTGCACTGGTGGCACTGAGGACAGCGGTACAGGAGGCGTTACTGGAAACGGTGCTGGCCAAGTGCCAGCCGGGTGCCTCGCAACTTCTGCATAGGTGGGGCGGTTGTATTACCCTGGCAGATCTGGTGTTTCGACCGCAGGATCCCTGAGCGCCTGTTACACCTCCTCACGAACAAGAGCAGAAATCGAACACAGCGCAGGCTGCGAAGTGCTGATAACTTTGAGGAACCTATTCGCGCACAATGGTGCGAATCAGTTCCGCAAATCGCCATGGTGGCTCCCAGTGGTGACAAACAATTGGGTGACTGCACTAGCATGCATGGGCCGGTTGTAAGTCGCAGAACGTTGTTCAGAGACCTTTTCCAACGTTGTGGCCTCGGCAAGGAATGCACTGACGATCAATGGTGGGCTGCGCAGAAGGCCTGCGCACAGCCGCTCTCTGACGCCATGCATCACACGCCGGAAATTCTTTTCTTCGGGCATGACCAGATCAGCTCTCCCGAAGAGGCGCGTCATGTCCTAGACGTATGTAGAAAACCAGCGAAAAGGACGCATTCACAAGGACGAGAAGTACACAAGACAACGCTGAAAACACAACTGAAAATTCTTTACTTGGTGGATCGCAAACATCAGATCGGGCGCACATGCGCGAGAGCACCACAAACGCTATGAAAACAGCAAACACAAAACTGATTAAGCGAGTGAAGATTGCATGTGGTAAGCTATGTCCCATTCATGAAAGTGTACTCTTTTGCCGTGAACTTAAGAGAGCTGTCGCTGACGCATTCAGTTCCTAACTGCTTGATTTTAAAACCTTCTAAGATTTCTCGTGCTATCTGTGTTTTGCCGCGGCTGATGGTTTTGACATTATGGAACAGAGGGGTGCAGTCTTTGCGGTGGTTGAAATGTCTTGGAAGATTTGCTGTGTTGCCTGGTTGCAGCGAAGTGCTGTGCTGCCTCATACGGTCGTTGACGCATTGACCCGTTTGACCTATGTAGGCCTTGCCACAGGACAGTGGGAGCGAGTAAACAACATCGGTTGTGCATTTGGTGAACATGCTCTGGTGTTTAAAATTACATTTCTTTTTTGTGCTAATTTTTGAGATACGTGAACAAAGCGACGACAGTTTGGTGGGCGCAGAAAAGACTACCTTGACACCGTATTTCATGGCTACCTTTTTAACGTTATGTGACACTTTATGCAGGTATGGCATTACAGCAGGTCTGGATTCTTCACTAGGCGTTTCTTCTCTTTTGTACTCTGACTTAAATTTACTGGTCAAGGTCTCAGCAATAGAAACGAGGGCGTCCTCAGGGTAGCCCGCTTACCTCAAGCGGTCAACTTGCGCTAAGAAACTCTTTTGCATATTGTGAGCACAAGACCTGCGCAGAGCATTACCGAGGCAAAGGTTGGCAATGCCTCTCTTCACAAGTTTGTAATGTGAGGAGTAGGGCAGCAGGCTTTTCTTTGTCCGTGGAGAGTAGCTCCAGCAAACATGGTTGTCTTCAGAGAAGGTGAAAGTCAAATCTAAAAACCTAATTGAGTCATCAAGGGGCACTTCGTGAGTAAACCTCAAGTCAGGACAGGTATCGGTAAAGAAGGTCAAAATGTCATTTGCGGCTCCTTCGACACTGTCACGGGAAGTTAGTTTCAAGAAAATTAAGAAATCGTCTACATACCTAAACACTTTCACTACTTAAGCAAACAAGCGAAGGGGAATGAGGGGCTCGTTATAAATATGAAAGAAGCCAACAGCCACAGAAACCAAGGGGCACAGGGGATTTTTAATTTATTTATTTATATTGTGGTGTTGATCAATTTAGAATATTACTGAACATGTTATCGCTTAAAGCTAATTGATTAGAAAAGCAGAAGAAAAAACAGCCACTGCCGCCGGTGGGATCCGAACCCACGACCTCCGAATTACGCGTCCGGTGCTCTACCTCTGAGCTACGGCGACGGCTGTCAAATCTTCTGCTTTCGGGGGTATTTATGTTTACAAGTAACCTAACCTTGAGAGTGTTCATCAACGCCACCCACGTTCATAAGCGGCGGACGTAGAACGTCCTGAGTTACCGCAGGTGTGACGTAGAACGTCATCGAACGGAGAGGGTGGAAGCTGCGTGAGAACCCTCTTACGCTTCCTATGGCGTCAAGGCTGCCAGAACCGAGGCCCTCGCTAAGCAATTAAGCAAACAAGCGAAGGGGAATGAGGGGCTCGTTATAAATATGGCTTCTTTCACTTTCACTACTTTATCGTCAATAAGCGTGTCATGCAACAAATTGCCAAAAAGAGATAAAAGTATGTGGCACGAAATAGGAGCTACACACGAGCCAATGGGAACGCCCTGCTTCTGTATGTACCTGCAGTTTTCATGCTGTACCACAGTGGAAGAAAGGTAGCACGTCAAAAGTTCCAAAAAGGAATTCACCGATATGCCCGAGCTGTTCTGGAAGGCCACTGCACCTCGGTTTTCGATGAGATCCCGAACAGTAACTAACAAGTCCTTTTGGGGAACTCAATAGAAGAGGTCTTCGATGTCCACGGAAAAGGCGGAATTGGCACTCACGAAAACAGATATGCACATAGCCAAAAGGCAAAAAAGAGAGGACGGGATAGGATATCCAGGGAAATCGTAGAAGCATTCGAAATCCACAACGCAAAGGAACAATGTGTGAGTGCACCCTCTCTGTGGCTGTCGCAAAAAGAATTGGATTTTCTTAGGGACAGGGTAAATGTTTAATCCTGTTCTTAAATGCCTCTCTCTGTCTTTCTTGTTAATCACCATGTGCCGCGATTTTAGTCCCGTTTTGCACCGTTAGTTTAACGCTGTTTTTTTTTTTGCCTTTTGGCTATGTGCATATCTGTTTTCATCGCTTTCATCGCTTTTACTTTCCGTCCCGGCCTCTTACACCGTGGTTTTATCGCTTTTTGTCTTTCTTTCGGTTTTTTCACCTTTTTATCGTTTTTACCCTTGGACGTGACTACACAGTTTCGGTGAATGTGCAGGATCTCCTTGGACACACCCCCCTCTTTGTACTTTATATATGTGTCCTGCATCGAAATAATATTTCAGTTGTTAGTCAGCGCCCGTGTCTGTGTCTTCTTCCTTCGTGTTTTCGTCCCGTTCCTTGCGCTGTTTTTTCATCATAGATTACCAACTAGCCCGGCATCTCGCACTTCTTTCTTATTAACTTCTTTAAGCAAACCGTTTATATTGAGGTTCTCCAGGAGCTGTAGGGCGTGCCTTTTTATCTGAGAAGGCTTTGTGTTGGCAGGCTTGAAATTCTTGTTGATAGCCTCGTGGGACTTATTGGATAGAAGGCTGTTAGGCATAACCATGAAACCCCCCTGCTTATCCGACAGGTTTAAGCTTAGGTCGTGGCTATGGAAATAATCACTGAAAAAATGTAGCTTATCTTGGCTGGAAGAAGGATTAGGCCGAATTTTTTTAAGACAGTCAACGCTTTCTGCGAGGCAAACATCTTTTTCTTCGGTGGGTGCTTTTCTTGCAATTCGGCGCATGAAGCCAGTAGCTCGTGCTTTCTGATGGAAGGTCCTAGGGCATACTTAGGGCCTTTTTTCAACAGGGCGTCAAACTCCGGAGGAACCGCAGCGCCTTGCAGGTACGTCACAGCAGTGCCAGTGCCTCGGGTGTCCTTTCTTGGCAAACTTTTCCGAACAGAAGACCACTAAGATTCGCTAAGTAGAGCTGCAAGGTGACGATGTTGTCGGAGCTTGCTGGTAGCGAACTCTCCACTCCCATGCTGAAGGCAAATGATGGAAAGCATTTCCTGCAGATGACCCACCTGTCTCCACATTTCATCCTTGAGAACACGGCAGATTTGTTTCCAGTGTCCTATGGAAGGCTTCTGAAGACCAAACAAACCAATAACATCCTGCGGCGGAAGATCGTTTTTTATGCAGTGGGAATAGAACCGGGCTTTGCAGGAGACGTAGGCAATGGTGCTGACGCTGAAGGCAGCCTGGTCTGATGGAGGCTGAACATGTAGAAAGATGCCCAGAAAGGATGCATAGTATTGAAGAAGCGTAACTTGTTGGGCCAGTTGGTGCATGATATGTAGAAAACCAGCGAAAAGGACGCATTCAAAAGGAGGAGAAGTACACAGGACAACGCTGGAAATACAACTGAAAATTCTTTACTTGCTGGATCGCCAACAATTGTCTTGCAGAAAGCGTTGGCTGTCTTCCCAAAATTCGGCCTAATCCTGCTTCCAGCCAAGCTAAGCTACGTTTTGTCAGTGATGATTTCCATAGCCACAACCTAAGCTTAACCCTGTCGGATAAGGAGGGTGGTTTCGTGGTTGTGCCTAACAGCCTACCATCCAATAAGTCCCACGAGGCTATCAACAAGAATTTCAAGCCTGCCAACACAAAGCCTTCTCAGATAAAAAGGCACGCCCTACAGCTCCTGGAGAACCTTAATCTAAACGGTTTGCTGAAAGAAGTTAATAAGATAATCCGACGTGCTGAGAATGTTTTTCTCAACAAAAAGGCACAAAACTGGCAGCCCTGTTAGGGCCATTGTCACAGAGGACAGTTCGTGGCAGAAATTAGTGGGCCAGTTTTTGAAACGCCCCCGGGACCCCTTTGGCACCTGACGACCCCTTTAGCGCTCGGACCTCGATGGACGTCGTAGACTACTTATCCGCCACCAGTGTGAGTGCCAATTCCGCCTTTTCCGTGGACATCGAAGACCTCTTCTATTCAGTTCCCCAAAAGGATTTGTTAGTTACTGTGCGGGATCTCATCGAAAACCGAGGTGCAGTGGCCTTCCAGAACAGATTGGGCATATCGGTGAGTTCCTTTTTGGAACTTTTGACTTGCTACCTTTCTTCCAATGCGGTAGAACATGGAAACTGCAGGTACACACAGAAGCAGGGCGTTCCCATTGGCTCGTGTGTAGCTCCTATTTTGTGCCTCATATTTTTATCTCATTTTGACAATTTGTTGCATGACACGCTTATTGGCGATCGAGTAGTGAAAGTGTTTAGGTATGTAGACGATTTCATAATTTTCTTGAAACTAACTTCCCGTGACAGTGTCGAAGGAGCCGCAAATGACATTTTGACCTTCTTTACCGATACCTGTCCTGACTTGAGGTTTACTCACGAAGTGCCCCTTGATGACTCAATTAGGTTTTTAGATTTGACTTTCACCTTCTCTGAAGAGAGCCATGTTTGCTGGAGCTACTCTCCACGGACAAAGAAAAGCCTGCTGCCCTACTCCTCACATTACAAACTTGTGAAGAGAGACATTGTCAACCTTTGCCTTGGTAATGCTCAGCGCAGGTCTTGTACTCACAATATGCAAAAGAGTTTCTTAGCGCAACTTGACCGCTTGAGGTCAGCGGGCTACCCTGAGGACGTCCTCGTTTCTATTGCTGAGACCTTGACCAGTAAATTTAAGTCAGAGTACAAAAGAGAAGAAACGCCTAGTGAAGAATCCAGACCTGCTGTAATGCCATACCTGCATAAAGTCTCACATAACGTTAAAAACGTAATCATGAAATAGGGTGTTAAGGTAGTCTTTTCTGCGCCCACCAAACTGTCGTCGCTTTGTTCACGTATCTCAAAAATTAGCACAAAAAAGAAATGTAATGTTAAACACCAGAGCATGTTCACCAAATGCACAACCGATGTTGTTTACTCGCTCTCACTGTCCTGTGGCAAGGCCTACATAGGTCAAACGGATCAATGCGTCAACGACCGTATGAGGCAGCACCGCACTTCGCTGCAACCAGGCAACACAGCAAATCTTCCAAGACATTTCAACCACTGCAAAGACTGCACCCCTCTTTTCCATAATGTCAAAATCATCGGCCGCGGGAAAACACAGATAGAACGAGAAATCTTAGAAGTTTTTAAAATCAAGCAGTTAGGAACCGAATGCGTCAGCGACAGCTCTCTTAAGTTCACGGCAAAAGAGTACACTTTCACGAATGGGACATAGCTTACCACATGCAATCTTCACTCGCTTAATCAGTTTTGTGTTTGCTGTTTTCATAGCGTTTGTGGTGCTCTCGCGCATGTGCGCCCGATCTGATGTTTGCGATCCACCAAGTAAAGAATTTTCAGTTGTGTTTTCAGCGTTGTCCTGTGTACTTCTCCTCCTTGTGAATGCGTCCTTTTCACTGGTTTTCTACGTACCATGCACCAACTGGCCCAACAAGCTACGCTTCTTCAGTCCTAGACGTACTTCTGAACGCTTTGGCTCGGCAGCTGAATGCGGGATTGTAGTGCACACTCAGCTTGTTCGCGAGGACCCACGCTAATGTAGGCCTCCAGCACGCGGCGACAGAACTCTCGCCACGAAATTAAAACGTCTTCTGGGTTTTCAAACCACGTGCGAGCACCACCTTCGAGGTAGAGGTAAACGTTGTAAAGTTTGGCTGAGTCGTCCCGCTGATTAAACGCAGCTACAAGTACAGAGTGAATGAGCTAGTCCTTCACATCCTGAAAAAGTTCTCCACGGAACGACTTCGAAAACCGCGGAGTCTGCAAGGTTTAGTGGGATCGCGTGGCAGCGGCGATTTACAGAGGAGGAGGAGCGACTTTCATCACGGCGATGGCACGAAGTTTGGCTGGTCAGGGAATGACGGAGTGACATCGAATAGTCTGTTGCCAGGCGCCAAAGCGACACTTTTTGAGAATAAGTTGGAGCCCCACTTCAATTAAACACGTAAACTTGTTCTCCAAGCGGTCAAGGTGCGTCTCCAAATGATGAGCCAAGACGAGAATGTCCTGTACGTAGCACAGGCATATTTTCCACCTCAGGCCGCGTAAAATGGAGCCCATCACGCGCTCGAAAGTCGCTGGGGCATTACAGAGGCCTAAAGACATCACATTAAATTCGTACAGGCCATCGGGTGTCTCAAAAGCAGTGTTGGCGCGGTCTGCATCCGCCACAGGGGCATGCCAATACCCCGATCGCAGGTCTGAAGATGACAAGGGTTGAGCGCCCGGGAGGCAGTCAAGGTCTTGATCGATTCGCAGAAGCGGGTAAACGTCTTTTCGCGTTATCTGGTTAAGGCGCCGATAATCGTCGCAAAACAGTATGGTGACGTCTTTTTTCTTCTCTAGAACGGCAGGAGAGGCCCACGGAGTACTGGATGATTGAATTACGCCTTGTTGAAGCATGTCGTCCACCTGAGTGTTCGTAATCTGGAATTCGGGAGCCGAACCGTGGTACGGGTGTTGACGAAGCGGCAAGTGGGCTCCGGTGTCGATCCCGAGTATGACGTTGGACGTGCTACCCAGTCGTCTTTGAGCGACACCGAAAGAGCTGGCAAACTTGCCCAGTAAGTGAAGGAGTCGGGCGCGTTGTGGTGTGGCGACTGGCATCGACGGAATCAGCATAGGCGTCGTCTGTGGCCGAAGCTGGAGGTGCGGGCAAAGTAATAGAATGAGCAGGAGCAACGGTTGGATTCGAGCAAAGAGTCGACGACGTGAATATGGCCAAGGCATTCCCTAAGGAGAAATTTGCAGGGGCTCGAAAAAAGGTTGGATACCAATCAGGCTGTAGCCGTCTTTAACAGTCAGCACAGTGAATGGCAGAGGCAGACCATGACCAGAGATTAACACTTCGGACAGTGTAAAGACGATGGGGCCATCAGGTGCAGTGAAGCAGGAGAAAGGATGAGGTCTTAATGTATCTCGCACCAATGACTATCGCTTCGTGGCGCTGATGGAAGTCTAGGCCAGGTGTTCCGTCATTTGTGTTAAGTCTGTGTTCGGCTGTACACAGGTTGATCACATCCTCGATGTAGCTGGTGAACGATTCACCTTGGAGCCGGGTTCTCTCTTTCAGGCGCTGCTTGCGTACTGCACGGCGCCCAATGATATCAGAAACGGTGCGTTTAAAGGCCGACCAGGTGGTAAAGTCTGCTTTGTGGTTTCTGTATCATTGGCTGGCCACCTCCGACATGTAAATCACCACGTTTTTTAGCTTCATGGGATCGTCCCACCGGTTGTGACCGCTTAAGCGCTCGTAGGAGGCAAGCCAATCCTCCACGTCGTGGTCACCGCACCCGGTATAGATGGCTGGGTCTCGCAGTCGGAGAGCACCAGGGGAAACGACGGGCTAGGCAAAGGGGCAGATGACTGGCTTGCGTCGGTGCACACAGAAGACGCGATGATTCTTCTGCGAAGCTCCAGAGCATAGGCCAAATGCTGCGTCAAGCAGAGCTCCACCAAACAACAGGATTTCCAGTAAATCAGCCTAAGGACAGCTAGCCAAAATGGCGGTCCGAGCTACAGTCATCATCCCAACGACCTCGCGCCATACGCTGACGGTGCGGCTCCGCCGATGCCAGTCTTCCTCATTACAATACGCAGATATATTTCACAGGAGCCGTGAAGAAGGAAAAGAGCGATTGCAGGAGTGAATGAAGACGGTGATTAAACTGGGAGCTTTTTAAGGAACGGCTGCGTGTCCTTCAGTCATTCACAGTGGCGAAGCCCATGAACGTTGGGTCCGACCAAGATCACCCCGACCCGCACCACCTTCGCAGCGGCCGGGAGGTCCTCAGGCTGACTCACTCGCCACCCGCAGCCTGCATCCATTTCTAGAATGGAGTTGACACCTCCTCGGAGACAGGGGCCAAGGCCCGCCACGTTGGCTCAATGGGGATGGCACTCGGCCGCTGAACCGAAAGACGCGGGTTCGATCCCCGCCACAGCAGTCGAATTTTGTTCTAGGCGAAATTCTAGAGGCCCGTGTACTGTGCAAGTTAAAGAACCCGAGGGGTGGTCGAAATTTCTAGAGCCGTTCAGTACGGCGCCATTCATAACCTCAGTCGCTTTCGAACGTTAAGCCCACATAAACCAAATCTTTTTCCGCCGCACTCTTTGCCGTGTCCGTTCAGTTGCGGGAACTGAATTCGTCGTTCATCACCGAGACCTCCCGCAGTTCGCTGTCATCCGGCTGTCCCGTGCCGCTTCCGGAATTCTATGGGTTTTCGGACGACTCAGCGGTGTGGGTCAAGACCATCGACTCTACTGCGAGGCGTTTTGCCTGGCCTTCGGGCACCATGCATTCTTTCGCGGACCATCATCTCCGCGGAGCCGCTCACACCTGCACCTGCATGCAGGACTCCGCTAAACCACCTGCCCTCCCGGCCGCTTTTGCCCCGCTGCCGAGTGCGCACGACGCCAAATTCATGCGGATGCGGTCGCGACGCTAAGCTCCGGACGAAGACGCGTCCGTGTACGTGTATGGAAAGTTAAGACTGCTCGAGGCCTGCAACATCGCGTGGTTCGCGCCTGACGTATGTCGTCGACGGCCTGTACGACAGCGACTCCATCGACGCCTTCGTGCACCTGGCTGCCGTACTACAGGACACCTCGCGTCGGCGCAGAATGCACTCTTCCTCCACATCTTCCGACTGCCCTCGCATACAGAATCAACACTGGCAGGTGTAGCACCGACCGGCCGCCCCAATTTTCAGGGAGCGCGTGCGAGACACGGTGAAGGGGTTCAGCTTGGCAGTGGCTATGGCTTTCTCTATTGCACTGACATTGTTGAGGACATTTTCGTTCGCAGCACCGCGATTAAAAAACGGTTGCCAAGAAAGATTCATTGTATCCGGGAAGGGCAGGTAGTTGGGTTCGAAGTCATTGGTGTGGAGAAGGGTCGCAGAGCGGCCAACGTAGTCAAACGCGACGTGAAGCCCTTTGCAAGGAATTTGCAACGATGTCGAGAACTAGCACTCCGGAACTACCGGTTGTGAACCTCACAAGGAGAAGAGGGCGCCGGCAAGTCATCTGCAGTTGTGGTCATTCATTAACATGCCGTTCACATGGAAACGGGATGTTCCCGAGACCAGCGCTATACAGGAACAGATCCCGGGTCTGCATTTCGGCGGCACCGAAGGGCTTGAATCTAGGCTGTCAGCAGGACCACTGCCGCGCCACTAGAGAACGTGACAGGCCCGTAGTGTCAGCGCCGAATGAGTCCCACCGAAACAGCAACGCCCTGCATTCCAAGACCGCCGGACGTAGTACAATTATGAGATGCAGGCAACGAAATCATAGTGACTCTGCGAGAGAACAGCCAAAACAAAATCTGAACGTGACAGCGAAAAAGTGAAACAACACACGCAGGCCTTGGGCCTCCTCTATTGTTCTTGTATGGAAGACGGTGGGATACATGCGTTTTGTGTTGATTATCGCGGATTCAACAGGACTGCGCGAAAGGATATGTATCTGTGGTGAATTAGGTGACGCGTCCGCGACTGCGAATGGGAACGCTTTCGCGCGCGGGTTCATGCGAGGAAACAAGGAAATCAAACAATACAAAACGAAGCCTTGTTTATACTTTAAAGGAAAGGAGCAAATAGAAAAAAACGAAAAACACCAAGAAAAACACACATTCAACACGAGTACAATACAAGAGATTTCACCAGGTACAGAGCGTCACAGGTGAAGCGGAAATGCGTTGCCGCGGCCGCGGCGGCTGAATTTCTTGAAGGCGAAATTCTAGAGGCCCGTGTGCTGTGCGATGTCAGTGCACGTTAAAGAACCCCAGGTGGTCGAAATTTCCGGAGCCCTTCACTACGGCGTCTCTCATAGCCTCAGTCGCTTTGTGACGTTAAACCCCAATAAACCAAACCAAACCGGAAATGCCTTGCAGGCAGTAAGGACCCGGGTTGATGCCTTGAGATGCGTCGCTGGCGTTGCGTTGAAGGAAGCGGTGGTAGAGAGCCAGGACGTGAGGTGCAACACAGGAAGCAGCCGTGGCCTAGTGGTTTGGTCGCCCGCCTCGGCTGCGGGAGGTGGCAGGTTCGAAACCCACCGTCAGATACCCACCGTATATGGGTACAGGCTCCCCCCGACCTGGCGAACGGTTTGTTCAGGGGGTGCAGTCCTGGGAGAGGCTCCGTAGACCATGCTATGCCCTTCGCGTACGTACCCTGTTTCGAACAACGATGATGATGATGTCCTCAGGCTTAGCGTGGCCTTGTGGTAGAGCATCCGCCTCTCATTCGGGAGGTGCTGGGTTCGATCCACAGTGCCGCCGGGTACCCACCGGTTTCTTTAATGGGTACAAGATTTCCCCTGGCCTGGTGCTCGGCTCCTCTAGGGTGAAATGCTTGGGAAAAGGGTCTTAGACCAAACAGTTGCCTTGGCGGATGAGTGATAAGTTCCCCTGCCAAGCAACCATAAGTCCGCCTCGTGCGGCATAAGCCCAATTTGTGGCCCTTTTTTCACTTCTCCCAAACGTACACCCCTAAAGGAAGCCGAGCGCCAGGCCGGGGGACGCTTGTACCCTTTTGACCGGTGGGTGCCCGGCGGTGGGTTGGTTTCGAACCACCCACCTCCCGCAGCCGAGACGGGCGCTCAAACCACTAGGCCACGACTGCGCTAGGAAGACGCCGCTGGAGTCGTCAGCCGACCCAGGAACTTGGCAGCAGCAGCAGCAGCAGGAAAAGCTAGCCAAGTCCCGTCGACGGCGTCCCGAAACACCGTAGGCTTATGCAGCCCATCCAAGGGAGGCCTTGCAGCACGGACCCTCAATTCATCGGCTGCCACTTCCGAACTTGAAAGGGACGCAGTAGACGTGCGTCGTTGATCCAAATGATGTCTCCGGCAGCATGCACCCAACGTCGGACGGCTGCCAACTCCACGCTTGAAAGAGACGCAGTAGGCTTGCGTCGTTGATTAAAGGGAAGTCCTCGGCAGCACAGACCCAACGTCCGACGGATGCCGCCTCCACGCTTAGATGACCAGACTTCCGCTGCGGTGTCTACCTTCACACCTCAGATTACTGACGCGTCAGCTCTCTGCGCCGACCACATCCGAGCGTATGATGGACACAATTCTCACCTGCCTGAAGTGGAACACGTGTCTCTGCCACCTGGACAATGTCGTCGTCTTTTCTAGATACTTTTCTTCCCACCTGCTCCGCCTCGAGCATCTCATAGAGCCAGGAAGAGGCCGGTCTGAAACGATAGAATCCTGCGCCACGTCGTCTCAAAAGAAGGCGTTCATCCCGATCCTGCCAAGAGCTTTCTGCAGTCGCCGAGTTTCCTAGAACTACTTCAGTCAAAGAGCTGTGCAGTTTTACAGGGCTATGTATGTTCTTACTACCTGCGCTGCTGGCGTAATTGTCGCTTCGATCTTCTCTCCTCTGGCTGAACTGCTTGTCGGCGGCGCCAGCCTCTTGATGGGCACAAGCCTGTCGTGCGGCCTTTTGCAGGCTCCGCCGTCTTCTTGTGGCCCCTAAGATCCTCTATCATTTTGTCCCCAGCAAATACAATGACATTGACGCTGATGCCAGCGGCGTGGGCCTTAGCGCAGACCTGAAACAGCGCAAACACAGCTTCACCGAACATGCTGTTGCGTATGGCAGCCGTACTTTGACCACAGCTGAAAGTAATTATCAATGCGAAAGCATTTCTAGGCTATGTTGGCAGTTTCCTGTCCGCAACATGTGTCGGCAACACTTGTGTACTCATAGAAGAGGTGCCGGCAAACAAATGACTGTAATCGATAGGGGATGATGTGCGGATGATGCGCAAAAAATTTGATGACGAAGGAATGGTTATTCAAATTATTAGAGCCAAAACTGTCAAACAACGCTGACATAATGCGGACGTCGATGTGGTGAGTGGACGGGAAGCGTCGCGCTAAAATTGAAACGAATTGCGGTGGCAAATTTGCAGATAGCAGTGGTATAATTCGAGTTATGCAATCGATTATCAATCAATTAAATGTGTCGAATAATGTAAAAGCGACCACGCAATTAAACGAATTATCGATTATAAATAATTGATTGGGAATGGATAATTGATCGAGAATTGATGTGTGATTGGTAATTAGTAATTGATTGATAATTGATGAGTGATCAATAAGTTGTGGGAAATTGGTAACTGAACGATAATTGATAATTAATACATAAGGGATAATTAATGATTGACGATTGATTGATTGTTTTTTGACAATTAATCAATGAGTGATAAAGAACTTATAATTGCTCAATAATTTATAATCAAATAATAAGTGATAATGATTGAAAATTGATCAATAATTCATAATCATTTGTTAAGTGACAATTAATTGATATTTGATCTATGCTAAAAAAGCACTTTAAGTGGATGAGAGAAATGAGAAAGCTTAAACAAATTAGTGAAATTTGGTGGCAAGAGGCCAACATAGGTTACGAGTGCCGAGAAAGCGTGAATGCTTTCGCCTTCATCCAAAGCGCGTTGCCGCCGTGATCTCCAATTATTCGGCAACGGAAAAAGAGTGCTCGGTGACCCTATAGGCAATTTTCATGTTCCGGCCTTACAAGTTCTGACATTGATGCATGCCATAGGGTACCAACGAAGGACAAAAATAGCACAAACATTGTCGTGCAGTTCCAAAGGCGCGACAAGCGTGACGAAGTCCTGGAAAAAGCAAAAAAGGAAAGGGTCACAAATGCTACCCCGGGCTTGCGCAACAAGACTTCAGAGGAGGAATATTCTGACTCCCAAACAGAGCAACCCATATATATAAATGAACACCTATGCCCTTACCTCAAGAAACTTCTGGGAACAGCCATCGCGCGCACGCGCGAGCACAGGTGGCGATTTGTGTGGGTCAGAAACGGCTTAATTTTTGCCCGTCACAGCGATACGTGATCTGTCGTTTCAATCAAACATGAGAGCGACCTCGACAAGATATGCGCTATCGCAGACGTCTCTG
Source organism: Amblyomma mixtum (assembly GCF_055824585.1). NCBI lineage: Eukaryota > Metazoa > Arthropoda > Arachnida > Ixodida > Ixodidae > Amblyomma > Amblyomma mixtum. Next base: position 2,836,334 of record NC_143017.1, read on the forward strand.
AACCCTTGTCATAAGCTTTTCTATAAGCCTGCAATGGCAATCATGGCGATTCTTCCGGAAGATGTCCAGAAAACAATCGAAAATAATCACGCAGACAAATGGTTCAAAGTCTTTCATCTAAACGCTAGATCTGTCCGGCCAAAATGGGATGACATACTGCTTTTCTTGAAGTCATGCGGCGCCAAGTTTGACGTACTGATGTTCACGGAAACCTGAGACAGTGATGATTCAGAACATTTAGTTCTACCCGACTACAATAATTTCTACTTAAACAGAAAAGACATCCGAGGGGCCGGGGTTGCCATACACACATTACTTCCCGGTTTCATTGTCGTATCTGAATATACTACAATGAAGGCGGATTACGAAGCGTTATCTCTCCGAAAGGGCAAGAATATGCTCACTGTTCTGTACAGACCCCCTCATGGAAGTGTGGCAGTATTTTTTAATTTCTTGGAGGATTTACTGTCTCTTGCAAATACAAATGGATACGTACTTACTATCGGCGGAGACCTAAATATTGCAATCTTGAACACTTCAAGCACTGCTAGAGAACTCCTAATGATTTTAGAGTGCAATAATTATCGCAACTGTATAACAACTCCCACTCGTGTTACGCCCGTATCATGTTCCTTGATTGACATGTTTATTACAAATCTATCAGACGAAACCATCGTAACTAACGTCCTAAGTTCTGACATCAGTGACCACCTTCCTATCATTTTATTTTCGAAACAACATTTGTCATTTCGGAGATGCACGAAGCCTGAAATCGCGTACCGCGAAATATCTGATCACACGATGGAAACTTTTAAACAGAACATCTTATATCAGGATTGGCAGGCCATATTTTCCCATAGTGATGCTGATAAATCATTTGATGCTTTCTTGAACATTTTAAAAAAACACTATGATACATTTTTCCCAATAAAGACACATCGATCGCATAAAAAATCGCGCAAGCCGTGGATTACGAGAGACTCCTAAAACTCATTCGCGTGAAAAATAAGATGTATCAAACTTTCATAAGCTCTCGTGATGAACAGAAATTGCGGGAATTTAAAGCATTTAGGAACAAATTAAATAAGTCGATAAAAAATTCTAGAGACAACTACTTCAGACAAGTGTTTGAGACCTGCTGCCATCACAGAAGCGACATAATGTGGAAGACCCTAAATAAGGCTCTCAATAGACAGAAGGCACAGAGCGGCAATACCTGCATTGTGATCAATGGTAGAGAAGTCACTGGCACAAGCCTTTCAAACAAATTCAATGACTCCTTCATTGAGATAGGCAGCTCTAAACCTTCTCCAGAAGCGGCATTGTGTATTTTGCCTTTACCACATTCTATTTTTTTCCAGCCCACATGCGTCTCTGAAGTTACTTCACTTTTTCGTCTCCTTAAAAGCAGCCACAGTCGCGATGCAATAGATATAGAAATCAGACCGGTTAAATACGTCTTGGACGTAATTGCTCCTATATTAACCCACATCTACAACTGCGCACTTTCCACAGGTGTTTTTCCTAGTAATATGAAAATCGCAAGGGTAATCGCAATCCACAAACATGGTGACGAAAATACTTTTGCCAATTACCGGCCAATTTTCATACTTCCAATTTTCTCTAAGGGCCTAGAGAAGGTGATTAAAATACGCATCGATAACTTCTCTCAGAAACATGAACTCATTACTAGGTGCCAGTTCGGCTTTAGAAAGAACCGTACAACAGAAATTGCGCTTCTAGCGCAGAAAGACATGATATAAAAAAATTTTGAGAACAAACTATTGGTTCTGGGGCTATATCTAGACTTTAGTAAGGTGTTTGATTGCGTGAATAATTCAATTTTGCTAGCAAAACTTGAAAGATATGGCTTCAGAGGAACTGCTCAACAACTGATGCAGTCTTATCTGAAAGACCGATTCCAATTCACGGACATAAATAATCATAGATCGCGCCTCAGATGTATAGAATCAGGAGTTCCGCAAGGAAGTATCCTTGGGCCTATTTTGTTTCTTTACTACATCAATGATATTGTAAAATTAGAAAATAACTGCCGGTTCTTTATCTACGCTGACGACTGTACTGTGTTTTTTTCTGGGAAGGACATGGCGGAACTAGAAACAAAGGCAAGGGGTTTTTGTTACAAACTGCAAGATTGGTGTAAAAGCAATTCGTTGATTTTAAATGAATCTAAAAGAAAATGCGTGCTATTTCGTGCCCGCAGCTCATTAATTGATGTCCCAAAAACTGTTAATTTAGGTCCACACATAGTATCTGCAGAAAAATGTGTCAAATCACTTGGGGTGATTTTTTCAGAACACATGTCCAGGAATGATCACATCAACTACCTTTCGTCAAAATTAAGGAAGGCTGTGGGAATGATAAACCGATGCCGCCTTTTCCTTCCAACTGCAATGAAACGTGTTATTTATTATGCTCTTTTCCATTCCCACTTGTGTTATTGTGTTTTAATATGGGGCAACACCACTACAACGAGCATGCAGAAAATTTTTGTTCTTCAGAAACGAGCCCTACGCGCTGTTGCAAATCTGCCATTCCTCGAACAGACAGCACCACTTTTTATTGCACATAAGATCATCAAAACACAAGACATATATATGTATAAATTACTTTCCACTTACAAAAGGGCCCTTAAAGGCACCTTAGATTTGTTTTTAGACTTAGCACAACTAAAACCTCCTTTGAGTAATTACTGTCTTCGTAATCAGTCACCTTAGTTGGTTCCAGCATCACGAACTAAGTACGGCATAATGATGACTCAACACACGTTACCAACAATACTTAATCACTGTGATACACTACAAATTAATATCGCACAACTACCTCACAAACGTATCACCGAATTATTCATACAAAAGTCGTTTACTACCATCGATACATAATGTATTAATGTCTTATTCAAGTTTGTTTTCCAGTTATGGTATTTCTGATGTGTGCATTTTTGTTTGTTTCTCCTGTATTTAGCATGTTTATTTTTCTCACCACTATGTGCGAAACCAGATTTTTGTTTCCGCATGCAAGTGCATCGTTCGTCGCTGCTAATGGGTGTTGGGTGACTGGAGCTCAGTCAAGCCACAACGAAGCGGCTTTTTCTCTAGTCACCTTTTTTCGCTGTACAATGTATGCGAAAATAAAGATTGATTGATTGATTGATTGATTGATTGATTGATTGATTGATTGATTGATTGACTGACTGACTGACTGACTGACTGACTGACTGACTGACTGACTGACTGACTGACTGACTGACTGACTGACTGACTGACTGACTGACTGACTGACTGACCGACTGATTGAAATATGGTCGCCCATTTTCTGTCGCAACTGACCACTAAGCCGTCTGCTGGTTGTCCTCTCTCAAAGACGCCCCTGGTCGTTTTGCTCTTTGGGCGCTTTCTTTACAAGAATACGGCATTCAAGTTGTCTATCGCTCTGGCCGTAAGCATTCCGATGAAGGCGCCCTATCACGCTCACCTCTCCTCTCTCACCACAAATGATTCCTCATCATTTTGCTTTGCCACATGTCTTCCGAGCAATGCTAGAAAGCCTGGATCGCTTTCCTCCTCGCGTCCTATCTACGCCATCTGTGCGTCCGGCGGACAGGACTCTCCTGCCGTCAAGGCCGCCACATTTCCATACGAACGGCCTGCTTTATCGCCGCAAGCACCTTCCCGACTTACGGAAATGTCTCCTAGTCATTCTTCGGCACTTCCATTCTGACATATGCGCCTCTTTTCACGCCTACCCACA